>NW_010522606.1:44855-62111 GCF_000687285.1 Phaethon lepturus
GATCAGTATTGTCATATTGAGTTATTAGAGATGGGTTAGTTACACTTCTGTTCCCTTCCATTAGTGTCTGATTGCTTGCTGTTCCACAGCTCAGAAGAGCGAACCACAATGTTTAAGGCATGCACGCTGAATGAGGGAAGAAAATGAGTGTTCTGCAAAAAATTCTTAAGCTTGAGTATTTGCAAGATGTGCAAGTTCAGTGAGAATTGACCTGTAGGTAGTCCACGTGCAGTTGTTGTTTAGTAACTTCCTTTCTTGTTTTACCTCTTATAACATGAAAGTATTAATAATGTGTATTCTGGAATTTGGATTCATGTTATAAAGTTGAATGAAACGTAAATTTGCAGGGGGGCAAAATACAAAATAGGTTTTTTGAAAATTTGGGGGGGGCTGCATACTTTATTTGTGAGTGAAATGTGATTTCACAAATAAAATACAAGATTTCACAGTGAAATACAACTTACAGTGACTTTTTGTCACAGCATCACAGAGTGGTTGAGGTTGAAAGGGACTCTGGAAGTCATCTGGTCCACCCCCACCTGCTCAAACATAATCACCTGGAGCCAGTTGCCCATGACCATGTCCAGAAGTCTTTTGACTATTTCCAAGGAGAGACACTCTACCACCACCTCCCTGGGCAACTGTGCCAGTGCTCATTCACCCTCACAGTAAAAAAAGTCTTTCCTGATGGAAAACAGGGAACCTCCTGTGTTTCAGTTTCTGCCCATTGCCTCTGGTCCTGTCACTGGGCACCACTGCAAAGAGCCTGGCTCCCTCTCCTTTGCACCCTCCCTTCAGGCGCTTATATACATTGATGAGATCCCCGTGAGCCTTCCCTTCTCCATGCGAAACAGTCCCAGCTCTCTCAGCCTTCCCTCATATGTGCCAGTCCCTTAATCATCTTAGTGGCACTTTGCTGGACTCCTTTTAGTATGTCCATGTCTCTCTTGTACTGGGGAGACCAGAAAGGGATGAAAAAGGAAACTTATTGGAGGTAACATTCTTTGAAAATGGTTTTAAACCCACATGGTAATGCATAACAGTAAAGACAAGTAGTGACTCCCTGTAAGAGGCATTTTTAATGATGACAAATTTACGTAAGTGCTCCTAGTGAAACTTTATAAGTTTATTATTAAACTATTAAGACTGTGTTCTGTAAGTAACAGCTAGATATAGCTGGTGGGGCTTGTCATTTAATGAAACAATAAATGGAGGTTTCTAACAAAGAAGTATCCAGATTTTGTGACTTCAACTGTCTGAAGTCAGGACTTTCTACAGTGTTTTATGCAGGCAAATCTGTGTCAATTTTTAGTCGAGTCAGAATGCTTTGCTTTTAGACAGTTGGCTTTATTAATGTTCTGGAGAGTGCTGTAGTCCTCTGAGCTTTTTTGTGGTGTTAAATAAGTTATAAATAGTTGGTATCGGAGTGTTTTTTCTTAATGGTCTTCCTGTAACAGTCATAAGGTGGTTCCAACAGGGCTTCTGGAATATGGTGCTAGTACATGTGATCAGTGCTGATTACAAAGAAAATGCTCAGTGGGTCCATTTTTATTTTTTTACTACCTAATGCTGAGTTCCAATTTAGTACTTAATTTTTTGCCAAGAACTCCGCTTGTGATGATCATCTGCTTTCTTCTTCTTGGCTCTGTTCAGCCTTGAATTTCAGCAGTAGACCACTTCTAAACTGAAAAGGAAGCAAGAGTACAAAGGATACAAGTACTTACCTATGTGGATTAGAAACTGGAGTTTTAATAAATGTATAAATTATATTTTTATAAATTTATAATTTATTAAATTTATAAATGCCTGTTTGTGACTTATAGTATGAGTTTTTCGTATTGAAATTTAATTATAAGACATTATTTTAAATTACACAATACAAATTTTTTTAAACCTCAAATTATTTTGGGAGTTTTAGACACTGAATTTTGCAAGGGACAAAAAAATACCTCACACTAATTTTCAGATGTTGGTTCAGATTTTCCATCTTTCATATTAAAACCAAAAATGATTATAAAAGGTAAAAGAGGTAAAAAGTAAATATAGTTGAAAATCAGAACAACCAATTATATATTATAAGGATTGTAATTGTTCCTCAGAAAAGCAACTAATAATAATTCTGCATGTTTTGAAATGTTTTAGTGGGCCTTCTCACCAGCAAAAGGTACCTGAGATCATAAGGGTTCTGCTGTACCACTGTATGTGTTCATATACAACTCCCCAGTCTGCTTCTTGTCACTGTAGTGTGTAGCCTAGCTTTATTATACAACGTGGAGACAAAAAAGACATAATTTTGCCAATGATTTGCTGAATTTGCAGCTAACTAAATGATAGTTTTCATCCATTTCTTTTGATATATTAGCATTATAAATTGTTTTCATAAATCTCAGCTTGGCTGTATTATCTTTACTCTTTGGAGAGGTAGCAAGAGAAGAACAATTGCATTTTGTATTTTACATTCCCCTTCCTTTTCCTTCTTCCCCTTCTTCCCTCCCTCCCTGACAGCTAAAGGAAAAATGAACAGAGGGATATGTGAATAGCTTTAGATTGGCTGATGCCAGGATGGAGGGCTAGGAATTTCTGATTTTTTTTTTGTTTTGCTTTTTATCATACTAGTTTTCTTTTAGATAACAGGTACTGAAAAAGATAATCAAAGAGGAAGAATAGTTGTGTCAAAAGAAAATGGAATCATGAAAAGTTTACTATTTTATGGTTTTGTCTTAGAAGTTAGTATTTCAAGTTAATATTTGAACAAAATGAGGCCTGTAACTATTTTGGGCTCAGAATTTTACCCCCAAAACCAGTCACAGTATATGTATTTTAATAAATACAGTTTAATAATATGCTGTTGGACTGTTTAATTTTTATGCCTCAGGGTAGCACTGAGCACTATTTCTACTCTTAGAAGCTTCCTCTCATTAGTGTAGTACATTCTCTTATATAGCACCTGTTTTAAACTCCAAATCTGAATCTACAAATGTAAAACCTGACTTTTGAAATATTTGCTTTTTTGAACACTCTTCTTTAAAGGACCTATCAGGATCTCTCCCCAAAATGCTAGAAGCTTGAAGGATAAGGGAGGAACAATGTTGCATGGCCCAAACACATGTGCTTTCGTCATTAGCAAGGTACAGCATGACCTCATGTTGACCTCAAAGGTAAATCGCTAACAGGGAACAATTATACATGCCTGTGAAAGCAGCTTAGTTTTGAACATAATCAAGACAATAACTTCAGTGTGTAGAATAAAATTAAATTTACAACTCTGCCTGTCTGCCTTTCTCTTTCTCTCTCTTGTCTCTCTCCAAGTCTCTTCTTGAGAGAATGTTGTGTTTTTTATGTATGTGTGTGTTGCGAAAGAAAATTACTTTTCTAGAGGTCATAATAAATTCCTAAATATGAGGAACCCAAAGGATCTTGTATCCAATTTAGTCAAATAATACATTTTACAATGAAATGCTCTTTTTAATGGAAAGGTTTCATTTGTTGTCTAGAGTATTGAGATTGCAGCCTTCAGAATGTGTGTCTAGATTGCCTTGGGGAATCTTGTGTAGTTCTGAAATGTATAGATCATTTAGACTTACGGGAAAGTTTTTAAAATATCAATATGTTAATTTTTGTGTGCTTATCTTAGACTGCCACACAAACCTATGACATTTTATTTTTTTGTAGAACACTGTAAATATTCTGTAGCATTATGTGCTACATCTCTACAGATGATGTAATATGATTTAGCTAGCAGTTCCGAGCTATTTGGAGAAGAATTGCTGCCATCATCTTGGAACTGTTAGCCATATCTGTCCCATATGATTTGTAGAATACAATTGTTTGACATGAGTTTTATTTTCTTTTTTTGCTAGAATGAGAGAGCATATTCCTTCTGTGGAACAATAGAATACATGGCTCCAGATATTGTAAGAGGAGGAGACACAGGACATGACAAGGTATGTTCTGTATAAGTTTATAACTTAAAAGAAATTAATTCTCTAGGCAACCCTGTTGTTAGCTTGAGGGTTTTTTGTAAAATACGATAGTGTCTTATTTAAATACGCCTTATTTCAGATTGTCCTAAAACAGATTATTGCTTGTAAAACATCAATATGATGTTGGCCTGGTTTCAACCAGGATAGAAGCTAGTGTGAGGCTATGTTTTGGATTTGGGATGAGAAAATGTTGATAACGTGCTGATGTTTGGAGCTGTTGCTACATCATCAAGGACAGTCCAGCTTCTTGTGCTGGCCTGCTAGCAAGGAGGCTGGGGGTGCATGGGAAGCTGGGAGGGGACACAGCTGGGACAGCCGACCCAGGCTGGCCAGAGAGATATTCCCTACCATATAACGTCATGCCCAGTACATAAACTGGAGTTAGCTGGGGGGTGGGAATCGCTGCTTGGGGACAGGCTATCGATCACTGGGTGGTGAGCAATTGCTGTATTGGGCATCATTTGTTCTTGTACATTCCTTTGTCGGTGTTGTTATTGTTTCCTTCTCTCTTGCTATCCCATTAAACTGTTTTTATCTCAACCCACAAGTTTTTTCCCAGTTCTCTCCCCCATTCCACTGGGAGAGGGGGAGTGAGCGAGCGGCTGCGTGGTGCTTAGTTGCCGGCTGGGGCTAAACCACAACAGATGTATTTTGAATTTTTAATCTTAAGTAAAAGGCATATTTATAAAGGTATTGAGGCTCATCTGTGTTTTATTCAGAATTTGTTCTAAATGTGCAGTGGGACAAAAAAACTTGGCTGACGCTAATCTATTATCTTTCTAGAAGTATGGAGTGGGTTATTAATGTTATTACTGTTATAAATGTTCTCAGGTTGTAAAAATTAATTCTGTTTAGCTTGAAGCTCAAGTTTTATTATGAATTAAAGTGTCATTAATTGATGGGGAACAACAAGGCAGCCATAATTCATAGATAATGTTTGAAACAAAACAAAACAACTACTCCCCAAAAGAATTCTACAGTATTCCTAGATAAATTCTTCTGATTGTTCACTATACTGAGAAGTTTTGGACAATAGTTAATCTGGGGGTTTTTGTTTTTTGTTTTTTTCCTGTAGATTGAGTTGACTTGTCTTTTTGTTTGGGGTCACAGAATATAGCTGATCTGGGGTCACAGAATATAGCTGATCACAGGTCCTCTTATAAGAGCCTCCTTAAGCACTGGAAAATGTTATGTTACTCTCCATCTCCTTTTTCTAGACTAACTGGACTCAGTCTGACTTTGCCTGAGAAGGTTCTTTCTTCTCCTTCTGTATGCATTCTGCATTTCTTTTGATCTGAGTTTCCCTGTGTATTTCTTCAGGTAGGGAGCATTGTAGTGGGTACAGTGTCTTAGCTAAGAGTTGGCAGTTTGAAGTACAGCAGAATGATTACCTCCCTGATTCTTCTATTAAACATAAAATAGAATGTGCTTTGTCCTTTCACTTAGTCGTTGTCTTACGCCTACTTTGTATTCCACTGTAACCTCTTCATCTTTTTCTACTGTACTCCTTGCCTATTTATTATTAAAAAAGGAATTTTACAAACTTATGAATTGACTTATGAATTGAAGCTCTTTCCTGAACTCTATTTCTTAGTTTTGCCAGTTTCAGAGCATCTCTCCAATGCGTCAGTCACTTTGAATTGTGATTCTGTCTTCTCAAGCTTACAAATTTAATGGTTTTACTTGATTTAAAGAGGAATCTCTGTTCTGTTATCTTTGGTTCTATCTGATACTTTGGCTAGATGTAATGCAGAGCTATACAGTATTCTAGAAGAAACACCTTCACAATTTGATACCAAATGTTAGGTGATAAATAAGGGTGATTTTTCAGTTACCTATGTGATGGTAATTGTTTACACCACACACTCTTTGCCTCCCCACTGGCAATGTCATATGACACAGTGTTAGAAAGTTTTTAGTGTATTTCATATTAACTGCATATTTAGTGACTCAAAGATCTTATTTAAAAAAAGAGGAAATGATATTGCTTTAGTATGCTATGCTCTCATTAGAAAAGATTACAGATCAAAAACATTGATTAGATAGCTGTATTGTTTGTCTGAAAGACTTGCTCTAGTATTTCAGTTGGGTTTTTTTTAAGTGATTTTTTTTATTCTGCAGATCCTTCGTTTCTTTTGGAAAAAAACACATGCCAAGAAAAGATTCTTCCTCTGGGATTTTTTTCTGATAATTGTGTATTTGCAAAGATAATTACTAACAGTACAGAGACTTCTTCAGCTAGTTCATCTAGGCAGTCTTGGCTAAATATATGAAACATCAGATTTTGTGTATTTTGAAACAAAAAAACTAAAATATGAAGCCAGATTGTCATCATTTCACTGTCTTCCTGTATTGTATTAATGTTGTCAACATAAGTAAAGCAGAACTTCAGTTTCATTGATTTGCAAATTTCATGGAAGTAAAACTGAGAAGTTCAAACACCTGTAGTTAAATCAATGTTGTTGAAATGACTAAACTGCTTCCTTTGTTATTCATAGTAGCATCTTTTCTTTTCAAAGAGAGAAATATTTTGTAAGTTATGAGGTATCAGGGATATCAATAATGTGGTTGGTATACGGGAAGCCAAAGTGTTACCAGGGAATATAAGATAAAATTCCGTAGCATTTTCAGGTGCCCTGATTAACTGTGACCTGTACTGTTAAATTGTGCTTTTTCAAAGTTCCTTAGTTTCATTCTCGGGCTCCTAAAAGCTCAGGTTTGACTACTTCTTAGTAAGCCTTAGGTTCCTCTGTTATTTTGAGTAATTTTTAGAATTCTTATCACTTCATAATTGTAAAAATAAAAAATAATTCTGGGGGAAGAAATTCAGTGGAAAGAATTCAGCAAGAAGCTAAGTGGAGAGATTTCAAAAGAAAATTAATTTATCATAGAAAATACCTCCAGTACTGAAATTGTTTATGCTTTATTGTATCCAGGTTTGCCTTTGTATTGATAGGTGGGCTCTTCCTTTGCTAGTTGCTTCCTGGGTGCATTGTTTTGTTCCTTCTTTCGTTAACAATTTTACTTCAATCTATCATAACATATATAATTATTGTTGTTCTATAGGCTGTTGATTGGTGGAGTGTTGGTGTTCTTATGTATGAATTATTAACTGGAGCATCACCATTTACAGTTGATGGAGAGAAGAACTCCCAAGCAGAGATTTCTAGGTAAGATTCAAAACAGCAAAGTATACGTGCATGCTCACAAAGTGATGCTTATGTCATAATACATGTTTTGTGAGAGTTCTAATCTAAAATTTAGGAAGAAAGTACTCCCAGGGTAACAGTTTAAGTGCTCCAGTTCTGTTTAACAGAATGACATCTGGAAGCACATAGGTTTTATTAACCTCTGCAGGTTATTTAAATAACAGAACTGACCTTTACCTGTTTTGAAAAGACCTGTTTTGTTTAAACTACAGTGGAACCACAGCTTTGTAGATATTCAGCCCTATTGCATGTTTACTGTTGAAAAGGAAGTCAAATGAGATATGAAATAATATGTAAATATAATTATCACATTCAAAATCTTGATACATAATGAAACAGTATATTTAGCTAGAGAGGTTTTTGTCAGTTCTTGCTAGATGACTCCATCAGACTACAGGTTTTAAGTGTCACGATGTACCCTATTCCCACCTTTTTGTCACAGCATATAATGCGAAACAAAGAATGTGATCTTTTCTAGCCATACCTGCATATCTGAGAAGAAATTAATATGATACTTACAGAAATGAGATAACCTATGCCATTCTCTTATTTTACTTTTCCTGACTATCACCTTTGTTACTTTCAGTAATCTCCACACTTTAAAGGTTTGTTTTCAGTACCCATGTAAAAGCCTTGGAGCATTTTAAAAAAACAAACCAATAAGCTTTCCCAAAACACATTCCTGAAATCTCCCCCAAAAATGAGCATTTCCTGTTACTGCATTTTTCTTGGAGCGGGGAGTTGAGGGCTTAAATTGCACAAATTAGTAACCATTGTCAAGATCAGCTTGTAAGTCCAGTCCCCAAACTAAGAATAGTCTTGCTCCTATTGGAATGTATTATCATGGTTCTGACCCTCACCTGAAGTCACTTGATATTTAAGGTTTATAATAGGCAACAGAACATATATCAATCATTTAGATAATTTGTTTTACCTCTTATCTAAATTCAGGCAAAATTTCTTGGAAAGTTGAAACATGTTTATTGGTTTCTAGGTCTCTACCAGAATAGGAAACTTAGAAGACCACTAGAAAAAAATATGTCGGGGAAGGGAATCCCTTAACAAAACAGAATTCCAGGCTTTGCCCTATTGGTCATTATGATGGAGTTAAAACTTAAATTAATTCTTTCTGACCTATTTAAGGTTAGAAACATTGTTGGTCACTTACTTATGCCGTGTCTGAATTGGTAATTTTGCCTTACAAGATTTACTAAAAGGAACTCTGAAGGAGTTAAGAATTTTATAGAGGGAACCTTGTCCTGAATTTTACAGATAGTTTTTTGAAAAAACTGGGAAACTTTAGATACGTATTCTACAGGATTTGACTGTCTTTTGGTAGGTACTTATGTGGTCTTTAATATTTTAATCTTTCTGATAATTTAAGATTAAATTCAAAGCTGAGAAACTGCAAGGTTGCTAACATCCATCCTCTGATGGCTAATAACCTAATTTCTGATCTAAATTTAGTTGTGCCAAGTTTACTGTGGCGCTCAGTATGCTTTTGTTCTGGTTGGTGTTTATGCTACATATTTATAGACGGTGATCCTGTAGTCTTTCAGCTTTTATTTTGATAAATTTAGAAGGTAAATTCTTACAGTTTTCTTTATTTAAAGATATGCCCCTGACTTCCTGTTTCCTGACAAAACCTTTTCTTAACTCAGCTGGTTTTGTTCTTTCTTACATAGGGACAATGTATTCTTGTTGATGTTTCAAGAGGATCTTGTTTAAGGGAAGTTATAATTGACCGTCTGAACGAAAAGATACTCCCTTTTTTCCTTGGGTTCCTCTTGTTGATGCCGATGTTGGACTGATGGAGCTAATTCCTTCTCCTTTTCTTTCACTTCCAACTGATAAGCCCCTGGTTTATAGCTGAAATCTCCGTAGTCCCAACTGTATGACTTCATTACAGACTTGATTTCATCTGTCTTCTCTTACTTCAGTACTCAATAAGACACTTGGTTTCTGAATCCTTTCCATTGATAGCAATTTCTGTGCTGGATGACATCCATTTTGTGTGTTTGCAGTTTATGTAATGAATGTTATGCTCTTCTTAAGAGTGTGGCTCAGCATGTGAGAACATTGCTGTTTTCTCTGTCCTGGCTGCTGCACCGAGTCATGTGGAACGTCCTGGGGAATGGTGGTTGCTGTGTGCCTGGGGGAGCAACAGGAATGAGGTTAACCTACCCTGAGGTTAGGGTAGAGCAGGTGGAATGGATGTGAGATACCAGCAGGCTGTGGTGCTCCTGCAGCCCAGGCAGAGGCTGAGAAGAGTCGGGAGCAGAAATACATCTCAGAGAAGATGGAAAGAAAACCTGTTTCCTAAGGATTGAAGGAGACTCTGTAGAGTTTGCTGCAACTTGGGAAGCTGTTGAGCTACTTGCTCGAGGGCGTGCCTGAAAGAACCCCCCAATTCCCGACATGCTAGCTTGTTAAATTTAGAAATTCTTGTTACCATGTTCATGGCTTTTCAGAAATACCCTCCTTGTATTTATCTCTGGCATGAGTACACTGAGCTCTTTGAAGAAATAACAGCTAAATTTTCAGGACCTGTCCTCATCCTAAGTCTGTCTCGCCTAGAAGCTATGATCTTGGTTTCCTTTTTTCTTTGATTATTTTGTCACTGAGGATACAGTTGCAATTTATACTTAATGTCCCTTTCAGTTATGTCTGCAGCCTTTTCCATAAAGGTTTTTGTTGAATGGGGATGCAGACTCTAGATAATTTTACACCGATGATTAAATAGGTTTTAATTTTTTTCCGTGACTATCTTTGCTCTTTCTAGTTTAATTTCCTCTCTAAACTGATGAAAAACTGAGTTGCAGATAACTTCTTCAGATATTTACCGTTGCCAGTGGTAATGAAATCACGGTCACAGAGAATGAGTTGGCACAAACTTCTTTCTTGACAGCAAAGTTATTCTCAACAGAAATTGTATTCCCTAACCTGAACACCCTTTAACTTGCCAGTTGGAACAGACTTGGAGAATTCAGTTTTCTTTTATGCTTTCAGGGCTTGTGACTGAGTATTTTCCATGGCCTTTGATTTTTTTCTGAGTTTAAAGAAAAAGTCATCTTCTAAAATGAATCCAGGCCCTTCTTTTACTCTACATAGGTGGAAAGTAATCTTAGATATTTTTAGGTGATTTTATTCCCTTGAGTGGCACAGTGGCTATCTGTTGTTAAATTTGAGCACAAAGTTTTCTTCTGAAATATCTCTCTCATGGACAGAAATAGTCAGACAGAGAAACTGTCAGAAATAGTTACTGTGTGATTTGTATCTTTTTTTACTCTTTTTGAGAGGTTCTGTTCAGTTCTTTTATCATAACCTTTTTGACAATGTTGTAGACTTCTCTCTCATGAGAAGTGCAACTTAAGTGCGTACTTTAATTTCCATTATGTCTTTGTCTCTGAAGACACTTTTTATTCACATGCTTGGTGTTATGTGTTATTAAACTTGATTAAAAAAAAATTCACAGAACTATTCAAGTATCTCTCCTTTTCTAGTATGCCCTCCTGCCTTTCTCCTCCTTTATTCCCAAGTTTTCCTTTAATTTTTGAGAATTCTGGACTTCTATTGTTGCAGAGCCATGGATTAGACCCATCCTGCAAAAGCATAGGCAAGGACTGGGTTTGATTACAAACCCCGTATTTTCAGTTTGACTGTGAGTGATTTGTAGTGCTGACTTGAAAGACAGACAAATCTCCATTTTCGAGTGTTGACTTTTGAGGGTCTTGGCATACAGGGATTTAAAATGATCATGAAGTTCTTGGAGTAGTATTTTGCTGGTCTGCAGCAACTCAGAAAAATCTTACCAGCTTTGGCATTAAGAATTGATGGATATCTTTTTTCCATTTTTATACATATGTACATCTATAAAATAATCTGTAGAAGCATAATGCCATATTATCATACTAATGCTGACAGCAGCCTGTGCTCTTTATTTGACATAGTTGGTTAGACTGTATTTAAAGTCCATGGAGGATGGCTAAAATTTGACTAATCTGTTAGATGCTATGAAAGTATTTTGTCCATGATTGCAAGAAGCCTTATCATGATAAAACTGTTGGGAAGAATGCATAGCAGGTGTATACTGCGATTCTATTCTTTATTCTCTGCCTGTGAAGACTCCAGTGATTGCTAGATCTTTTAAAGGACAGAGCAGTCATTAAATCCGACTCTTAATTCGCATGTGTCTTTTGGAATTTTGTCCTAGACCCTGTAGCTGTTGACCTAGAACGTACAGCATTTACATGCCTAGATGGGAGTCCAGAATCCAAGAACTAATACAAAAGAATGTAATGATGCTTTTCTAACAGATAGCAATGAATTAGGAAATCTCTGCTACATGAAGGAAACCATTTGATGCTAGAGTCAGTGTGAATCACATCACATCAGTGACTCTGTCTCCAGACCAGTTCAACCTTTCAGTAAAGCTGATGTTTTTAAGAAGTCATAGGTATTGCATCAAAATCTGACTTGCCTAGAACTGGGGATGCACATATAGATCTGACTGCTCAAAGCTGGAACAAAAGAATCTAGCATTAGTAGTTCTGAGATGACAGGGCATTTAGTAGAGTCATTCTCAAATGTGCAGGTGGAAGCTCTGCTTTGGAAACTTGTCCCTCTGCCCTTAAACAGGATTGCAGCTTGGAATTGCTTTCTCTTACACATCCATCCTGATGTTCAGGGAGTATCTTTTTGGTGATGCTTATAATGCAGTTCTGAGGGCACTGGTAATAGACTATAGTAACAGTTCTACCATAAACCTAATGATTCTGTTGGTCAGATCTATGGTGATCCTTCCTCTTTTTTGTGATCTGATTGTCTTTTAACTGGTGGAAGCTGAAAAACTTTGGGTTCTGCACTTTTGATGTTTTATTGTCATCTCTTCCACAGTCAGGTTCAGGCATCTGCTTTCAGACTAATCACAGCGGAGAGTGAAGTGTTGCTCCCATCTCAGGACCACATATTTTATGTCTGTATCTTGACCAAAATAGTAGAGGTTTGTTTTTTTTCTGTCTATAAACTATTTTCTTTGGCACCTAATTGTTACCACATCATAAACTTTTTCATCCTTCTTTGTAATTAGTTTTGTTTCTCACTTATTTTAAACAAGTTACACACCCCATCTTCAGTTTCTTTTCCGTAGCTTATGCTTTACTTATCAAAAAGATCACTCAGTGGATATATTTAACAGTAATTTTTACAATATAATTTATAGATTGGTCAATCTAATGCTAAAAAATAAATTGGTCAGTAAGTCAAATTGGTCCTCTTACCAATAGTTGTTATCATATTCTTTGACATATATTGTATTTTCTCAGCTACGCAGTGCATCAGAATTTTGACTAGTTTAGCTGTTTAGAGTTAATTAAAAATTAAGAAAATATCTTTCAACTTCTGGCTAACAGCATGTTTTCCCCTTCCATTTTATCTTAATCACTGGAAGCAATCTGCCGTCTGTGTTGGAAAACTCCCAATGACACTGTTTGTCTTCATAAGGCCTTTATTGAGCATTGCAAGGGCATTCTTGCTTAAGTCCCTAAGATTATCACCCTGGAATGAATGAAGTCAGAATCCTCTTCAAATTCTCTTTAGACTGACATTGTAGTATAAGCCTTTGGCATATGATTTTTACATTTATGGTTGGTTTTAAATACTATGCCTTCTGTAGAAGGATGTTTTATTCAGCCAGCAAACACATATCCCATCTCTTACTGTTCGTTACCAAAGCAGTAGAAACCTGTGGTCAGTATATGTAATTTTTAAACTACGATCTAGCGTAGATCAGTGGTGGCAACTCTCTGAATTTTTCTTAACAAAATCAGCGACTTCCTTGGCTGATTTGTCCGGCTCAGCAGCCTGCACCTGTTACACAGAGTGGCTCTGAAGATATGGATAAATGAGGAGGAGCATCAAAAGGTCCAAGTGTCATTTCCCTACTGTATCCTCCACTCACTGAAGATTAAGCATTTCTTTCTCTTCCTTATCATTCATTAGCATGTCCTTCATATTATTATGTATGCTCTTGGTCTGTAATATTTACAGGAGAAACTCATCAGTGCTTGAATTCCTGAAGAACAATACCAATGAGGCTAGCTCCTAGCACTGCATAGTCTGCCATAGAGAAGGGTAAGATGGAAATGATCAAGGACTTCAAAGTGATAATCTCCTTGACCTATGCAAGGGATGGTTTCCCTCAAAGTGTTTTCAGTACAGCCAGAGTGCTGTCATCAGCAGAAGTAATCTCAACTCATCCCAGCTCAGAGGCATTTTACTAGGCTAGGAGAAGCAGAAAATAAGAGTAGTCCTTCAGCAGCTTTGAACACAGTTGCCACTTGGGATACGTAATTCTTTCTCCTTGCTTCTGTCACTGTTGTTGGACCACGTAAACATGAAATGTGCAAGAGGATGGAGGTGAAATTCAGAAAAGGAAAGGCCATACCTTCTTCTCAGAAGCACAGATATCCTGGGAAGGACTTTGACACACGCAGCTTCCTTCCTCTGAACACTTTATGGATTACTGTTATAGCCTTGAGTGACTTACTCTTCAGTACAACACTTCACTAGTGTTGTACTGGTGAAGCCAGACTCTTTACTTGATCAAGCTACTTGATTAGTCTTCACCAATTCCTTCTCTCACATGTTGATCCCATATGGTCTTTCTTTTCTGGCAGCTTGCTTTCCATCCTAATTACTGTGTATACAGCTTCACATACTTAAATTCCATGATAATTGTCAGTAGTTCCTGGAACTTCCAAAGAAATTAGCTTCATTCTTCACTACTTCTTTAGTGTGGTTCTGTGAACCAGTTCAGAGCATCATGAATGTTTTATAGTTTCAGTCAACCTCAAAAGTATTTCTGAACAAATGCCACTGGCATGTATAAATGCAGCTTACATGGAGTCTGCTTGTACAGCATGGCAAAATGCTGTCTTCGCTGCAGTGGGCTCTAGGAGGGTCAACAGATGGAAGATATTCCTCAATATAATCATATCTTGCTTTTCACATAGCTAAATACCACTTCATTGTTAATTTTGCCTATAAAAAGAACTAATTTAGAATGGTTATCTTGGCAGAATACGGGAATTATGGATGCTGTTGCCACAGAAGTTTTCCATTAGGTAAAAGACAGTGTTATACCAAACGATTATTGGCAAAATATGTATGCTAACTGTTTTGAAAGATACAATCTTTGTAGGGGATTGCTTCCCCCAAGAGTTTAAGAAGTGGCTTCTACTCAAGGAGCAGAAAATTTACTTTAGAAACCTGTCTCAGCTTCAACAGGGACTCTCTGCTCAGTTACCCCATCTGATTACAGTTGTACAAGTGATTGCAGTTCTCGGGCTGGCTGAAGACATGCACTAAATATGTCCCTGAAAATTTGCAGTTGGAAGGATGAGACTTACTAGTGGTGTTACTGCAGAAGTACTTCTTTTGGCTAAGAATTTTCTGGTAACTTTGCAGTGCAGGGTTCTATAAAAGAATTCCTACTGCTTATGTTTGCTTGTTTCACTCTCTTATTATTATGTGAATGTATTTTCATCAGAAGCCTGAGGCATGGGCAAGAATCTTACTCCTAGCACTTCTCAGCATCATGAGTACTGAGAATGATCTTCTGAGGCTGCACAGAGAAATTGTACTCATTGGTTCTCTTTGTCACCCATGTTACCAATTGTCCCAATTCAGCATTTTTATCTGATTTGGCCATCTGTAATCTGACATTTTTTGGACAGGAAAATGCTCTAGAATTCATCTTTTGGATTCTAAGGACATCCCAGAGTCTTTACATTTACATTGCTTTACAAATAAGTTTAAAAGAATACTGACTTAAGGTTGTTTGGGTTGTTTTTTTTTTTTTACCTTCTGAGAGCCCAAAGAGAACTTGTCTTTTTCCAGGATCTTTGTTAATATACCTTTCTGATTCTCTTATCAGAAAGGTTGATAAATACATTTCCTTGGACTCCTCTAACTGAAATGATTTTCAAGCTAAGAAGACATTACAGATTTTGTTGGCCCTCCGGTAAATTTTGCTATCAAGATATGCTGTCTTCTGTCTTACAACAGGAAGGTCTTCTTACTTCCTTACCTGCTTCTGCTTTCTGAAACTGTGTGATTTCTGAAGAGGCTGAATCTTTACTTCTCCACCAGTCCTACAGTGTAAGAATCCTCTTGTTTAGCGATGTTTAGATTTGGTATTGACATCTCTAATTAAAAAGTCATTTGGCAATATTTTGCTGCTTTCTCCTTTTCTGTAAAGTGAAGTGTGTCCTGAAGTTCAAGACGAGGCTTGTGGTTGCTGTTACTTCTGCTAGCAGTGGCTGAGATTTAGACTCTTATTGACAGATCATCCTTATATCATTTAAAGATACAATCCATCTTAAAACTCAGACTGTATTTTCCTAACTCATTTCAGTGTTAGTTAAACCAAGAGCTTAGCATGCTTTGTCTTTTTGTTTGCTTGAAATTGGATACTATGTCACTAGAAACAACCCATGGGATATGTGCATATTGAACTTGTTTTTGTCCTTCCACACTGGCAGGACAAGATTATTTAGGAAACCGTATGTTTGCATCTATTTTTGGAGTAATCCAAGAAGTTACGTATTTCAAGATAAAAAATTTCCCATGAGATAGCTGACTCTAAGGATATATTATGCGGTACCTTTAAAAAAATACTAGACGTTCTACAGTGATCAACCTAAGCTCTATCGGAGACATATAACAATCGAGGTTTTAGTGCTACCACAACCTCATATAATTTCAGCTTCAGTCTCTCATAGCTTCAAAATCTTTCAGTCTGTGTTTAGCAGAGGCACTCTAAGTGCTTCTTCTATGTATTGTGCTTCCTGAAGTAACCACAGTGAGAGTATGCATATAGATCTGTAGACACTAAGTTGAACATAAGCTGGCAATGTGCCCTTGTGGCAAAGAGAGCAAATGGTATCCTGGGCTGAATTAGTCAAAGTAGCAGCAGGTTGAAGGAGGTGATCCTTCATCTCTACTCAGCAGTGGTGAGGCCACACTTGGAATGCTAGATCCAGTTCTGGTTTCCCCAGTACAAGAGACCTGGACATACTGGAGAGAGTCCAGCAAAGTGCCACATAAACGAATGATATTGTGATAAAGGTACTATAAAGGTGCTGAAGCATATGAGGGAAGGCTGAGAGAGCTGGGACTGTTCCACATGGAGAAGGGAAGGCTCAGGGGGATCTCATCAATGTATATAAGCGCCTGAAGGGAGGGTGCAAAGGAGAGGGAGCCAGGCTCTTTGCAGTGGTGCCCAGTGACAGGACCAGAGGCAATGGGCAGAAACTGAAACACAGGAGGTTCCCTGTTTTCCATCAGGAAAGACTTTTTTTACTGTGAGGGTGAATGAGCACTGGCACAGGTTGCCCAGGGAGGTGGTGGTGGAGTCTCCCTTCCTTGGAAATAGTCAAAAGACTTCTGGACATGGTCGTGGGCAACTGGCTCTACGTGACTATGAGTGGGTGGGAGGGGTTGACCAGATGACCTCCAGAGGTCTCTTTCACAGAATTGCAGAATCATTAAGGCAGGAAAGGACCTTTGAGACCATCAAGTCCAACCGTCTACCCAACACCACCATGCCCACTAAACCATATCCTGAAGTGCCACCTGTACATGTTTTTTGAACACTTACAGGATTGGTGACTCCACCACCTCCCTGGGCAGCCTGTTCCAATGCTCGACCACTCTTTCTGTAAAGAAATTTTTCCTAATGTCCAATCTAAACTTCCCCTGGTGCAACTTGAGGCCATTTCCTCTCATTCTGTCACTAGTTAGTTGGGAGAAGAGACCAACACCCACCTTACCACAACCCCGTTTCAGGTAATTGTAGAGATGAGAGGAATTGTAGAGCGATGAGGTCTCCCCTCAGCCTCCGCTTCTCCAGACTAAATAACCCCAGTTCCCTCAGCTGCTCCTCATAAGACTTGTTCTCCAGACCCCTCACCAGCTTCATTGCCCTTCTTTGGACATGCTCAAGCACCTCAGCATCTTTCTTGTAGTAAGGGGGGCCCAAAACTGCACACAGTATTCGAGGT
>NW_010522607.1:0-220 GCF_000687285.1 Phaethon lepturus
AGATGATAATAGATCAATTGGAAGGGAGAGTTGAAGACTAAGTAGGACAACTAATACACATCCCCAAAAAAACTCCAGAATAAAATTTAATGGTAGGATTGATAAAAGAATTTGCAAATTTACAAAATGTAACCCAAATAACCGTATGTCTTCCAATTCCAAGAGCAGTAGGTGAATCAATTCCATGGGGAATCCTAACAACCAATTTGAGTACTGAGAG
>NW_010522608.1:0-42607 GCF_000687285.1 Phaethon lepturus
GGGGGTGTGCGCGGCTGGAGAGCGGTGCTCCCTGGGGGCTGGCTTCTCTGTGAAGCCTCCCCAGAAGGACGAGCAGGGAGGGTACCTTCACCGGAAGGCTTCAGGCTGTAAAGGTGTCCTCATGATAAGAGATGTGGTTTCATCTAGAAACGCGTTGAAACAAAATAATCAACTTGATTCATCCGACTAATGCTTCCCTCCCGCCCCTAATTGTTTGCTGAAAAGTACCGTATAAATAAGAGTTGGATTTTTTTTTTTCCCCCATTGTGTGCAGTGAACCAGTTTTGCAGGATGAGCACAGTGACTGAAGAAGTTAAGCCCGAAGATGGCAAACCGGAATTTGAAAAAAAAATATTTTATTGTGAAGTGAGTGAGTTTCTTGATGGTTTTTCAGATTATATGCTAAAATGCAGGTGTAAGGTATTAAAGACCATGCTCTTAGAAATGCAGGCCTAACCTAGATGGTGTGTGGCAAACTTGTGAGAGAAGCTGTTAATGTGGAGAACAACGTGTCCAGTTCCTGGAACAGCTTGTTTTAGGATTCGGTGAATTCAGTTTGTTCTTGAGTACGGGTGCAATATAATGGTCCTTAATTGTATGCTTTCAAATCTCTGTTAAGTACCTTTTATAGGTGACTGTAGAGGCTCCTTTATCTGTAAAGACTACAACTCTGGGTCAGTGTTAAAATTGTCAATTATATATTGTTCCAGCAGTGAATTTTTTCTGGCGCATTAAACTTCTGGGACAGTATGTCAAGACAATAGACAATATTAGCATGTATTAGTCATTGCTTTTTTTTTTTTAGCTAAAGATAGTAAGAAATAATTGTAGATTTGTATTGTATTCCATTAATTATTGTAATGGTATATGTGTGACTGTGGATCTTAATGAAATGCAGATGTCTTCCTCCATTGTTTTTCTTATCCCTTTGACATAAACAATGAATGGAGTTGCACTTACTCTAGGGCATAATTTTGTCTCTGTTCCTTTCTAGTCACTGTATGATCACCCCTTTTTGTTGTCTTTCTAGCTCGAGAAGTTTAGAAAACTAAGAATCCAGAAGATGATGGTCAGAGGGAAGGGGGATGCTCTTAAGGGATTCATATCACCTAGTATATTTAAACATGTATTTAAGTATAATTTGAACAGGTTCGCACACTATTTCCGCTCACTTTAGTGGTATGCTGTTCTCCTAAATGTCACAGAAACTGTACTGTTTAAGCCAAACAAGACCTTGAGAATTATGCTGTAGAAACAAATGTATTTTCAGCTCTTAGAATTCACCAACTACAGAATATCCATAGCATAACTGAAGATGTGCTTTCAATTTATCTTTTTAGGTTTGTAAAGTTCCATGTATGAGTTCTATAAGTCTTCAGTCCCACTATCGTGGTGCAAAGCATAGAAAGGTAACCCTTTTTCCATATTAAGCATGTATGCAAATTTAATCATAAATCTGGCATTCTTGTAAAGTTAGTAAATGGTTTCACATGGCTTCAAGTGCTTATCTAACTTACTGGTAGATTTGTAACAGTAATTTTCTTGAAAAGTCACACGAAAAAGATGAGGTGGGAATCTCACAACTCTATTTTGTACAGCATGTAACTTGAAGCATCAGCTGTACCTAAAAGTAGATGTGTGTTGTGAAATTAACATTGTAATTACATGGAAGTCACAGATGGTGAAAGAATGCAAGCTTCTGGTTTTGGATACAGTTGCTCTGTTTTCCAAGTCTACATAACTCACCTGGACTTTGAATAAAACTAGCTTACTTGTTATGGTAATAGTAACATCAATTCAGATTTCCTGCGGGAGTTATGTACGTAGGCCTAACTACCAAGTCCTGTGGTTCCATTTTGTTTAAAGCATCTCAGTAGCAACTTCCTGGTTTACTGCCTTTGCTTGATTTGTGCTTAAATTATAAGGCAACGGTCTGGGAGGATTTATTTAGAGACGAGGCTTTTAGAAATGTTGTTTGACAAAACTTTTGACTGTTGATCAGCTGTTTCTCTTTTGTTTAAAATTCCACATTCTCGGTCTATAAAGTGGAGACATGCTCAGATGTCTGTCCTTTCCTCTGTTACTTACAATTGTTGTCATCAGATTGATTGTATTGTTGTGGCACTGAAGTGCCTGCTCTGATGTTTTCTTATTGACATTTTATTTTTGCTGGAACACCAAAAACGGCAATACTGTCTTTCTCAAGTGTTTGTGTGCACCTTTCAGTTATAGGTGAGGGGCATCTCCCCACCTATTTGTTTCGAGACAGCTGTTTGCTGATCACTTTAATAGCATTGACTTACTTGAGTCAGTGGCTCCACTTTCTCCAACACTTTTCCCTGCCTTCCCCCCTCCCCCTCTCCCCCCCTCCTCCCCAGATTAAGTCGTCTTGTTCCATGTTGATCAAGTAGAAGTGTACAGCACTGTAGTATTTTTCATGTCCTGCCAAATGTTCTTGCTGAGACAAGGAGTTCCTTTGGTTTTGTGGTTGTTTCTTTTTGTCCCTAGCTAACCTTCACAGCAATCCAATTATTGCGGTTTCTCCCTTTCAAAGTGGAAAAACTAGTGATTATTTTCTTAGAAAATCTGCATGTAGTTTTCCTTCTGTTTCACTCTTGGAAATCAGGGTACACTAGGCTGCATCTGTCAAACTTTATTGAGTTAATGAAGGACTGCAAACTGATAGCGAACAAGGGCAGGTTAAAAACTGGATACTTGTTAGATGTTAAATGTTAGTGCTGGTGTGTGGAGTCCTGGTAAGTCCCATGTCTGCAGTTGTGTGGGAGTAACTCTCCAAGATTGCATCATCATTGTTTTCAGTTACCTCTAATTCCTCACTCTAAATTATGAAATCTATTATATGTTGTGGTGGACGAAGATCAGAATTCATTGAGTTATCTCAAGAAGTTTTTGTATTGCCAAGTTTGAAGTAACTGTGAAAGTACTGAGCGTATGTTCCTTTTTGATACGGTCTAGGTGTTGATAGTGAATAGCTCTTAGTTTGTTCCTCCTGACAGCATAACAAATGAAGAGAAAATGGTAGTTCTTTACCTAAATCACAACACTGGCCAACTCACCGGCCATTTTTTATGACTTTAGCCAGGTGGCTTTTTTTCTTTCAGCTACCCATTTGTTTTTAAAATGGCATTGGTAAAGATACTTTGTGCTTGTTCTCCATCAGAGGAAGTTTCAACAACACAAGAAATAACCCCGGGAGAAGGACAGTCATTTCCCATAGCTATTCAAAGTAAAGTGCTTTATTTTGAGTAGCTGCACCAGTAAAGCTTGACTATCTGACAGATTTGTAGGAATACTTCATCTGACTTTGTGTACATGGCTATTGTATTTTTTTTTGGTCACCTGAGTATTTTGCTTTTTCTGGGTTTTGGATAGGTACATAAGATATTTATGTAGGTTACTTCTGCATACCTTTGTTTCATCTCTATGTTGATTCGTTCACCTGTATATCGGTGAACTCCTAAACAATAGCATCAGGATGCATAATTTCTTTGAAAGAGGCCACTTCTTTAACATATAAGCATATTTCTTAGGTAAATTGTATCGAATGCATTGCTTCCATAAAACTAGAGAGATTTTTATATGTGACTTATGTATAATGAAAGAACTAAGACTACTTTTTTTGGAAATGTAATTCATGTGTGCTACACTCCTCAGACTCCAGGAATATTGCTTTTGATGAGTTAGAGATTTTTAGAATGTTTTTCCTGTACTGACTCTCAATCTGGGTATTTGAACTGGCAGTGCCTAAATCACTTGCTGCTGGAGGGAAAAATGTAATAGTACCTGTGTCTTCAGCTTAGGCAGACTACCCAGATTTGGTATAAATTGGTCAGAAGTTTTACCCAGCATATTTTGTTACTTCTCAAACTAAAACAGAATAAGCCTATACCTCATGGAGTTCCTCTGACTCTGTTGGAGACTGATAATTTGGTCCATTAAGCTGAGTCTATGTTCTTACAAGAAAGTGAGTCCCGAGTTGTTCAATTTGTATTTTTATTTGTGTATTTGCAGGCCTAATGCTCTGTAACCTACTGGATTGATGAGTGATTAATTTCAAGGACAGAAATAGACTGAATGACATATTGTATTGTAAAATAGCAATTTTAAAATATTTTAAGCAAATGATGAGTCAGTGTAATGACTTTTTTTCCTAGTTTGTTACTAGATTAGGTTTTGTTTATTTGAAGCCTTCTCCATTTGCACTTTGAAATTTATGTGAATTTTTTTTTTCTGAACAAGTCTCAGAGTAGTTGCTTTAGTCATATAATAGATGATCAGTTACCTAATTAGATAAAATTGTTGTCACTTGAATTCTATGATATATGAAACTTAAACATAGAAGTTCTCAAGTCTTTGAATGCTTAATTTAAAAAAAATATTAGGTAATACTTTAATTCTAAATGACCTCTAAAGTGGTACATCATATAGTTTCTATCCCTGACAGTTGATTCTTTGTTGTGCCAAGAGTTTGTATTTTGCACTGACTTCAGCATTCATGACTATGATACTTTGTGAGTCCTTGAACTGGAGCTGGACTAATAAGCAGAATACACATCTAAATTTTTTTTTCTAGTGCTCATAATTCATGAGGCCAAACCCCTGTAAGAAGTACTGATGGACAAAAGATTGTGGGACTGGAATGACCAGAATACAAGGCTATGTGTGTATCTTGTGCATTGAGTGCCTTATGACCTTTATGTAGCTGCATACTGACAGGTTTTGTGATTTTGTTGCCAAATAGGTATTGATGGCGGTGTGGGTGTGGAAAATGACTTGGGCAAAATAGCATTCATACATAGGAATATAATTCTTGGCATTTCGGAAATTGGAACTGGCTTGTATTACACACTTTGAAAGAACTGTTGCACGTTACTTTTAGCCATTATGGTAAAACAGTTAGAAAACAACGTTTATGTGAGTTTACTAATGCTTTTAATTGAATGAAGTCTGTAAGAATAATGGGGGATATAATGCATGAATGGTGTTTTTGGGAATTTTTTTTTTGACAGCTGAGTAAAAAGCTAGGCCTTTTGAGGGAGCAGTCCCCAGACAAAATACACCTTCTGTGCATATAGCTGGAATATGGTGGTATGTGATACATTTTATTCTGGTTTTGTGAACATGCATTAGCTTTATTGCTCAGTTTGCTAGAGAGGATATCATGGAATGGAATGGCTTTTTTTCCATGTGTTTTGAACAGCCCTTTGCAGGTATAGTACCAGCAGTAGAGCATTGCCTCTTCTCCAAACTGAGTTCATAGCACAGATGAAGATTGTTCTGGTTCTATCAGGGATTCAAGATTCCTTGCGCTCCCTTCATATCTGGGGATAGATAGGGTAGAAATGCCTGCCATGTTCCAAAAGGAGAGGTGGCTTCATTTGGGACTCTGCAGTCTCATTGGAAACAAGGAATGTTCAAATCTGTGAAGAGAGTTTTTAGTTTTTGTCTTCACCGTTTCAGTGTTTCCATTTCTGCTATACCCCTTGCCCTGGTTATCATGCATCAGAACCTGTGGTTGAAAATACTTCATGGGTATTTTCAAAGGGCAATTTTTCTGCTCTTTGTATGGCATTAAAATCAACCATGCTGGAAAACCATTTTAATTGGGATGTTTTTGTGTTGATACTTGGAATGTTAACATAGCTAGGTTTCAGTTACAGTGAAATTGCCTTGCTGTTGTATTGTTTATGCTTGGTCTCAAGAAGTATGCTCTTATGTTCTGCAGCTTATCTTCATGATCCAGAGACTTAGCTGCTGAGCTTTTCTTCTGCAAAAAAGCTTGATTTGCTTATCATGAGTCTGAAGAGTTAAAATGAATAGAATTTCTATGTATGGGCTGCTAACATCTAGCTGATATGATTTCAAGAGTGTGTATACTTAGGAACAACTAAATTAAGTTTACATAATACTTAACTATGCATGTGAAACGAAATAACCTGTGAACTTGAATTGGGTAGAAAACTAATTTTTGTGGTAGCTCTTGCAGATTACAGTGTGCATGGGAGGTTTAAACCTTAAAAAGCAGCTGTTTTTAGAGTTACAACTTCTCAAAGTTAGACACTTTATGAAAAGTCAGGGTAACTTTTAACAGTCAGCTCAAAAATAGCTTGTTGCAACTTGCTTGCAACACATGACCCAGGACAGAGAGTAAGTTTCTTACATGATGCATGAGAAACTGCATTCCTGATGTAGTTTTGGGTTTTTTGCTTCTTCCTTTTTTTTCCTAAAGAAACCTCAAAAAGGGGTCACAAGTAAAGTGGACCCATTAGATTCAGTTGTGGAACTACATTTCTAATGTTAACAAAAGCAGTAATCCAAGTGCAGTCAAAGTTGGTTGTCTGAAAATGGTCAGGAAGAAATTCTCCTTGAGCAGCAGCACACAGTTGCTCATGTTTTCTACACTTGTCTGAAAAGTTAGGTATTAGCAGCTTTTGTAAAACTGTAGAATGACAAGTAACAAAAATACTTGTGGCAGCTACACAAGGGAGAGTGTGTCCTAACTACAAGGGAGAGTGTGTCTCTATTCTAAACTCTTAATATCCTGCTGAGCTCATACAACAGCACCCACTATCTGTGGCAATGAAACAGACTTGGGTAACTTCTTTTTTTATAACTACCATGAAAGCACAGCTATTTGGCTTCTTAAACAATTAACTATTGTGTCAGTCTTGCTTCCTACTGAATTGTCACTTTGACATGCAGCATCTCTTCTGCGCCACTGGATACTGAAAATATAGCACTCAACTCCATGGACTACTCGGGGCAGACAGCTGCTTTACTGGTAGAATGATCACACTTACTGTTTCATTCTTGTAAATGGCAAGTTTGTGCTTATTTGCCAAAAAGTTCTCAAAATGAGTCAGGATCATTTTATCCATATTCTGAAGTGGAAATTTAGTTTCTCTTTTCCCTAGATTCTACAAAAAAGTCATCTGTTCTGGATTCAGCTGATGAAAGCCACTTTTCCTGTTCTTTATGATATGAATGAACTTTCAGTAGATTTTGCTAGGCTTAAGGTTTAGCCAAATCCACTCTAAATGGTGGGGGAGCTCCTTTGTGTTAGTTTGTTTTTCCTTTTGGGGCAAGTTATCTTCTTTTTTTTGTTGGAACTACAACTTTTGAAAACTTAGGAGCTATAATCATGCAGAACTCAAGCTTTTGTCTGGCATCCTTGATGTTGTGTTTCAGGCCATAATAATCTCTTAAGACTTCATTAATAACAGGGCTTTCTTTAAATTAATCTTGTATTAACTCTACATATACTTTTGTCAGTGCTTCCAGATTTTGCAGAAAATCATAAAGGCTCTAATTTTTCCTATTTGATAATAAAAACTTTGGCCTATAACTTAATTAATCTGCAAAGGCTTCTCAAGAAGTAGAGGGTTTTTCCGTCAAATGGTGCAGCAAATTAATTTCTTTTTCTCATTTTATTTTGGGATGACTTGCATCTTCATAATTAAAGAAAGAGAAAGCCCTGAGACCCAAGACTGTCTGTTGTAAGTATAATGCTTTTTTCTTTCCAGCCTCCTAGGATACATATTGCTTGGGGATTTTAATGTTTATTGCTTTTCTAGTAGTTCAGGTATTTGTGTTTGCCAGATTTATGTGTCTATAACTGTGTTTCTCTTTATATGTTGAACATTCTTCTGAGATTTCTGTCTAGTGAACTGCTGAGCAAAGAAATATTTTTGGAGCATGAAACCTTAATTATGCCTTTCAACATATAAATGTTTGTATGTCTGTCTAGTAGAGGGATGGATAGTCAGTATTTTAGTTTCTTACCTTCCCAGGCTAAACAGTCTCCCACTTGTCTGTCAGCTTTATGCACTCATTGCTAAGCTTCAGGCAGTATGCTAAGAAGCTAAATCAGCAGGCTAACACAGCATTGTTGCGGATGTAGCTTTACCAGCACTGGAGTTGCCCAGCTGCATCACAGGAGTGTTCTGCCTCTGTTTGTTGTAGTGGACTTGGAGTAGCAATGACCTATTCAAGATAAACTCAGTTGGTGGGGTATCTTTTCCCCCAGAAACTGAGAATATGAATCCAGACTGTCATATGTCAGTGAAAAGAAGAGTTGTGGTGAGAGGCTGAAAATGTGGGATATAACTAGCTCACAGTGGAAAGGGATATCTTGTTGTAAAGGCACTGATGATGACATACAAGATTTTTAAAGTACATGAAGCAGAGAACATTGGCAGATGTGGGAATACTGATAAAAACAAATGAGAAGATTAAAAACCAAAATAGCTATACAGGTAGTCATCACAAGAAATAAGCCTTTCACTTCTACTTTATCTTTTTAGCCTGTTCTCCTAAGAAACAAGGCTTACATTCTGGCTTTGTCATCTATTTCCCAGTATCTTTTGAACCTCTCAGCTTTTTTGAACCAAGTTGATCAAGGGTTCCTGAAAATATGCATCTGCACAGAGAAGAGTGATGGTGTCAATCCTCTACTGAGGGAAGTGCTGCAAGGCTGAGCTCACCACTTACTGGACCCTGAAGAATCAACACAAGAGAAAGATTAAGAAAAGCACTGGTCAGAGTCCATTTTCTAAGAGACTGGGCTTCATTAGCTGCTCTCTTGGTGCTGACAAGAGAATATCAGTGCAAGACATATCATTCAACTGTGTGAACAATTATGAGACATTTTGCCTCAGCAGACATCAGTACTGTGCCGATCGTCTCTTTATAGAAATACTTGTAATGGAGTTTTTTGACAGAATTTCTGCAAAAGTTCTGAAAACATAGAGATTTCCTCAAAATCCAATGGATTTGAGCTGTCCAAAATTGTATTCATACCTCAACAAAAACAACAGATTTGTTTGGCTATGGGCTAATGTTTTTGGTGGAAGACAACTTCTAGAGATTTCTTTCTATTTCTTGTCAGAAACGGTCACTAAAAGTAATACTCATTAACTGAAGAGGTTCTTGCTTCAAGACCATAAAATCTTGTTTTGGAGGAGTAATGCAAAGGATGCATGGGGCAAAGTGAAACTTGAATAAGGACAGAACGTGTGGCAGCAAGACAGTAAAAAGAGTGGTAGAATACAGAAGCCCATTGCAAAGACCTCCGCCTTTAGAAAAAAAGTACTGCTTAACGTACTACAAGCTCAGCATTCTATGGAGAATTTGGATTAAGGACATGCTTGTTATAAATCCTGTGTCTCTGGAAATGTCATAGGTTAGACTCTTTCAACTGTGATGTATCTTACAGAACAAGAAGAGATAAGTTAAAATATTTGATTATTAAAGTGAAGAATCTAGATGTGAAACCTTGGTAAACAAGTTAGCTCTAACTTCTGGAGGAGTCCCAGCATCACAGTGTACCGCATGTCAGAAGCATTGCAAGATGTGCTTTAATCCAGAAAGTTCTGTGCTTCAGTAATCATTTTGAAGCAATCAACATCTGTTACTTCTAATATGAAATTGTTATTCATACTATTGAGGTCTCCTTTATTCTACTTTATCAATATTGAATTTTGCTTCACTGAAGATCCAGATGTGGGAGGTCAGTTTGCAAGCCACTGTTAGGGTTTATTTGTCCACAAGAAGCTGAAATTTGGCCTGATGAAGTTTATTTGTATGTTTTAGGTTTTTTTGAGTTGTGTTTTTACAGGTAGAAAAGCTTTCCACCTGAGTAACTTTTCAAAGATGCCAATTCATATTTCATGTTGGGAACTGCAGTGCAGAATTACATATTCATTATATTATGCAGAACTTCCTGAAACTCTCCCATGGACATATTAGCAGTTATACAAATAATTCTCCCTCAAGAGCCAACAGATCCAGGAAATTCATTGTACTCTGTCACTGAGATACAGGAATAAATTCTGAATTTGCTTGGCCTTTGATTTTTCATTTTAAATAGTTGACATTTTTTTTTCTACAATTTGCAGACATATATATTAAGCATGAACAAAATTATACTGCATTTGTGGAGTTTAGTGAAGTCTTGTGAATGAGCATGGAAAGCATGGATATTCTTGAAGTAGGTGCAGTATGTAAAGTATGAGTCTAATATTATTTTAGGGTATAAATTAATGAGATATTATTGCTGCTGGAACTGCAGTCTTGTTCTAATGTTCATGTTGGCAAATACTCCAGTGACAGTGACATGTGGCAGCATGTTCACAGAGCTAGAGTTCAAAGAGCCAGGAACAAAAATGTATGGGTGCTGTCAAAGTGAAGGATGAGTTTTCTTGGAAATCACTTGGGACAAAACATTGCAAGTATCTAAAATGTACACTGTCTGAAGAAGAACAGGTACTTTAGGCGATGAGGTTTGATGTATTTAAAACGTTCTACACCAACTTCTGCAATTTATTCCTTGCTGCAGAAATTAAAAAAAGTTCCTTTGTCAGTAGGGAGAACACCGCCAATGGTGCCAAAGACAGGTGATTTGGATTCTGAGTGTTTTTAAATGGGACATGCCATGTACAGTCTCTTCTCTGAACTCATCAAATCCATAAGTGATGAGCATGAGTAACCTGGCTGTTTAACTGTACAATCTTGTTGGCTTTGAAGTCAGTTAAGTCAGGAAATGCATCTGTTTCCAGATGATTGTGTTTGGAGGAGTACCACTTTCTGTAAGAAAGACATCTGGATACCATGCGAGTTTCTATACAGCAAAACAATCAACAAGTTATTTTTGTGGTAATGACAGAATTGGATATCTGGGGGGTTTTTTTTGCTTGCGCTCCAGCAGTTGAGAGGAGGGCAGCTTAATGGAGAGCAGTTTAATGGAAGATGTGGGAAGAGAAGCTGATGAAGTTCTAAGACTTTACTAAGAGAGTTAAATCAAAGCTCAGTTAAGTATATAAATTTCAGTCATGTGATTTCTTTGCATGATGGTATAATTAGACAAATGGAAGACTTCTTTTAGCTCTAGTTGAGGCAGTTGCACATACGTGTTCAGGGACAAGGAGGGGAGGAGACTGAATATTGCTTTCTTTCCTGGGACCTTTTGGCCAAAGCAGACAGAAGTTTTGAAAACTTTTTGCTTTGAGCAAGAGACATTAAATGATGGGGGAATGCCAATATATATCCACATGTTAGGCAATATATAAAAAATTCCCTGGGCAATAGCAAAATCCAGTGGTTTACTACTAAAATGAGGCAGCTCAGGTAGGAGACACAATGACAATGAGTATGAGCCCTATTAAAGCCATTCCTGGGCTGCCTAGCTTTATTGATGAAATTAATTTGGCACAAGGAAGAGTGGATTAATGGAATCTTTTTGCACAGCTTGTGGAATTTTTCTTGTATTACAGGAAGATGCAGGGTTAGCTTGCAGTAGTTCTCTTACAATGGCACAAATGAAAAGTATTGAAAAGTGTAATAAGGGATGTTATAGGTGTTTAGTTGCTGGATCTAGCATCTACATTCTTCAGTTTAAAACCTTTAAGTAGCACCATGAGTAAAAAAGGCTTCATTATGGTCGTTCTGTAAAGCATGGAGTCAAGGGGAGGAAGCGGATCTGAAGATAAGCTGCATTTATTTAACAGCACTAATTACACGTCCTTGCTCCAGTGAAAGCACAAATGTCATATATTCTGCCTTGGGTTCACCAATATATATTCTGCCTTGGGTTCACCAATGCCAACCTTACCAGTATCAGATAAATTTATTTATTTTAACATGTCCCTCCATGCTCAGTGTCTGTGAAGCATTGATTAGTACACATAAAATTTTGGGGTGTAAAACTACTGCTATATTTTCAAAGAAAGGAAACCTGGAAGCTCTTTTCTGAGTTACAGACAAGAAGAGAAAATGTTTCAGCCACCACAATAATAGAAATACTAAGTTTGAACACTACTCCACACCCCTTACCACCTCTCTCTTGGGAAGTTCCCCCATACAATGGAATATAGACTCTTTGTGCACTTCACTTGTATTTGAAAGTGAACCTACAATGCTGAGTCCAGTACCTCTTTGTTGCTGCTGAGTAACTGAATTAACAATGTCTGAAACTGTCCTTAAGTTTTGAAACATAGCTGTTCTATTTCTGGCAGTCATTAGGGATGTGTGTGCATTACAAATACATGTATAGATGTAAAAGGTGGAGGACAAAGAAACATGTTCAGCACTGTGTCATTGAATATTGAAAGGAAAGGGATTTTTTTTGTTCATATAGATAACTAGTGTCTGGAAAATATCCCTTGCTAAATAAAATCATTAGTTGGAATGAATTTCCTGAGACTGATTAGGTGTTTTCCTAACTTCCTGACTGAAGCAGGACTACTGCCAGTTCTGGATCATCACTTTCTTACCGAAGCCTTGAACATCTTCAAGCAGAGTCTGCTACCTGTGTTTAATCAGTCCATAGTTGCTCCCCTGTCTTTAAGAGGAATTTTATCCTAACATCTAATCTGTGCCTCCTAAGCAACTATTTCTGGCTGCTACTTGTTATGCTGTTGTCACATCCCCGAAGGGTTTGACTCATGTTTGTAGCTGCTGTTCAGGTATCCATGCTATTAGGTGGCCTCTTAGCCTTCCCACTTTACCAGTCCATCTTCCCAAGCCTGTTTTCCAAAGTTATTTGCCCTGGGTTGTTTGTCTTGGTAGCCCTTCTGCTGGACCTCTCTGGTTTCTCCATGTCCCACTTTGAGCTGGAGAAGGATGGAATTAGATAGCCTCACAAGTCCCAAATAGTGGAGGATAAGATACTCTGAAATATGTTGCCTGGGCAGTATCTCAATATGGGGTTTGCCTAGATTATGGGAGACATGCTTTTGGCCAATATTCAGCTTAGCATTCATCAGAATGCTGAGGTTCTTTTTGACAGTGCAGCTGCTCAGTCAGCCAGATTCCAGTTTGTACTCATGAATGGGATTATTGCAGTGGCAGAACTCTGTACTTCTTACTATGTTTCATAAGGTTAATGTACCCAAAGTCCTGGTCAACTTGAAGCTGTGACATCAGTTGTATCCCCTAAATTACTATTGTCTGTGAATTTGCAGACGGTGTTCTGTGCATGCTCAGCCACATTACTGATGATGATGTTAATCACTGTGGGCCCTGGAATCAGTCTTTGGGGTACTCTGCTGCTTACTGAACACCAAGAGGCTGGGCTGTTGATTGTTGCTCTTTGAGCCTGGCAGTCCAGCTGGTTTTCAGCTCATTGGTCAATCTGATATGCTTTAAGGGGAAATACTGTTGTGTTTTGGTCTTAAGATGCTTAAGAAATATAACTTGCATTATTAATAGCATTATAAAGCCATGTCTCTTGTAAGTGTGAATTAAATATTAGCCTGGAAACCTGCTATCACTGAATGGGGGAGTGTCTTCAAGATCATAATTGCTTTGTTAAACTTTTGCAGGCAGCTATGATAATAATTGCTAAATGCCTTTTTTTTTTTTTTTTTTTCAATTAAGGAAAAAAGAAATCTCAAAACCCCAAACTGCTGCCCTTGGTGATAGTAGCAGCTACAATTTGATTTTTAACTTGACCATTTTTGTAAGCCTCAACCATGTTATGGCAAACTGCACTGAACTGCTTCTAGTGCAATTCTCTGCAGATACAATTTGTTCCTAGAAGTAAACAGAAAATAAAGCACTAAAAAAATCTTATTTCACTGGTACCTATTCGTGTCACTTAGCATCTGGCTGTGTTGTCAGTCTGCAGATACTGGATCTGTTATCTAACTTGGGCTTCAGGTACTTGCAGAGTATCTGGAGGTCTTTTGTTCATGCTACCAGAGACTTTGAAGCTTTTTACTGAAAAAGATTGATAATTTGTTATAAAGAAATCAAGGGAGATATGCTTTCTCATACTCCTCCCTTATGTTAATATTGCAGTTGTTTGCAAAATGTTTACAACTTTGATTTGATTTACAGCTTTGATACATATCTCTTAATTGCCTGTTTTGTGCAGAGAGAGGAGAAAACCATTAATGTATACAATGTGTTGTATTTGCCATGACTATGGAAAACTTCTTCACTTCAAAAATAGAAATTACATGGGCAAATATATAGTTTTATTTAAACTTTCACTTTTTCCAGTAAATGAGTACTGGTGTGTCATCTTGTTTTAATCTTGAATGTTACAACTTACAAAATACTCAGAACACTATTAAGGCACACTTGTGGTGGGTCTGTGTCTATGGATTTTGAGGGAAGAGGGAGGCAAGGGAAAGGAGTGCCAAAGGAAGGAAGTTAAGCATCTTTAAAGATTCACTCCAAAGCTTTGAGTGATTAAGAATATATACAGAACCCTATGTAAAAGAAGATGGGGTTTAATGACTTTATGAATTGACTCTGAGACTGTGTTCAAGCTCTAAATGCTTAGACCAGAAGTGTTCTGTCACATACCTGTAACACAGATTGACTGTAATGCACAATACTGAATGGTTAAAATAGTTAAAATACCTAGGCAGTATAAAAAGCACTCAAAAAAATCAAATAAAAATTGAACACTCTATGCTTCTGTGACATTGATGTGTGTGGTATATTGTGTTGGTGGGGGAGTGGAAATGAAGACTTTTTCTTACTTAGAGCAATAAAGTTACAGAAGGAAAGTGTACCAGGATGGAATACTGCTATTTATTACTGAGCCTATATTAAACTGTAAAATAACTGTTCAGTTCTCTAACTTGTTTGGATGATCTGCTAGGTACTTAAAAGCAAGTGAGAAGTAGTCTGATTGTCAAACTATTATCCTAGGTTCTCCAGCTCCAGTCCGAAATCCGATGAAGTATGAACCACAGAGACCAGGTAGCTGAATATAAATGAGCTAATGTCCTTTTTCAGGTGCAACTTTGAATCATTGGTTTTGTTTTAATCATGACCAAAGCAGGTGGTTGATTATGGTTCAAGAAGAAGCAATGCGCGTTACCAAACAGTTGAACCACTGCTTTTCTTTTGTGCACTGGTTAAGTAAGGAAAGATCTTAGGAGAATATGAAGTTATGAGTATTTTCACAGAAAGACTTTCAAACTTGAGACATAGTTTCTGTCTTCCTGATTATCTGATAACATCTGATACCAATAAATCTAGCTAGTGTGACTTTTTTAGCTGGTGAAGTTTTCAACAGAAAATTTTGCAGCATGTGTGTGTATACGTGATACTGTGAAAGTGTGACAGAACAAAAGCATATAAACCAAGAATAGTATGGGTTGTTTATTATCAAGATGATACTAAGACAAGACTATTCAGTTGTATGTTAGGAAGCAAGAAGAAAATGGCCATCACCTTGTAGAGACCTTTAACTTTTTTATTGTGTGGATCTTTCCATATTAAGCCCAAAAGACCACATGCTTTTCACTGTCAGCTTGTGAACAGCCAGCTCATGCTGAGAGCTACTGCACAGGCACACAAATGCATGAGAACTGCATAATACATTTAAGCGTTGCTAAAAATCTGTCTATGGAGACTCAATATGTGACACCAACTTGTTACATGTCAACTCTGTCACACTATGCTACTGCTGCATGTCACCTCAGACAAAAAAACAACAGATAAAGATTTTAACAATACTGTGAAGTTTTGGTGGGAATGGGCCACACTGTTCCTGCGGTGGGAGGTGCCTCATCAGGTATTTTCTATGACAATTAAATTGCAAGAGTTTTCTGTCTAAATTAATGCTGGAACTTTGTGAAATTCTTTTTCTGTGCAGCCCTGGAGTTTGACTTGATGGCAGCACAAGCATATTCCTAATGGAATGAATATTTAAAAACAAGCATGGAATTCCCTATCCGTTAGAAGTTTTGGTTTTTTTTAGGTGGGGTTTTTTTGGTTTTTTGGGTTTTTTTTTTAACCATAACCTGGCATCCTCGGGGAAAAGAATACAGTAACATACTGTTCAGTGCTTGTGGTATTTCTGTTTGTTTGCTTGGATTTGAAGAAACTATCAGTGTTTATGACTCTTAAGAAATTTCATCAGTTGGTTCAAGTACAGCTGTATGTAATTAGGAAGATTAATTCTATTTCTGCACATCTTCTGTCTCATATTAAAAATATGTATTTTAACACTTTAGTATGCTCTTTTATAATGGCCAACACTTGAATACACTTCATGCCTCTCTGAGACTGTCTTTCAGATACATTTAGCTGAACTCTGATGGTGCTCTGAGTAAAAGTGTTTTGGGCAGTGAATAAAACCAAGCTTTAAAACTCAGTGAAGAGAAGGATACAGCCCTGATTGAAGCACTGCTAGTTCAGGCTCAGGAATTTACTAACTGCAGTTGTGCAACTTCTGGTCTGCCCAGACTACAAGAGGCGTTTTCTATATTAGTGAAGATTATGTGTTCTTTATTAGGCTTAAGGCAATATAATTCCTGAACTTCAGACTCCAAACAAGCAGTCTCAGTGTGCTATATGACTATGAGGGTTTTAGGGGAGAAGGATGTTGGCTTGGCGCTTTTTTTTTTTTTAAATTAATGAGAAGTGACATGGTCTGGGGCATGATGTGAATGTGCACTTGGTATCTTTCCTCAGTAAATTGGATTGTGTTAGAAGGGCTGTTTTGCTTATTTGGTTCTCTTCTTGAAGACATTAATTCCTTGTGTGTAAAACTATTACAGAAAACAGACAGTGTTGGAATCTTTTTGTGAGTGACTGAGATCTTGCCCATTTTCCTTCTGCATTTCAGAGTGCAAGTTAATTTTGTTCCCTGTAAGTCTCCATCAGAAACTCCTTTTAAGATCATAGAAATTATGTGCAAACTGTCTAATGTGTAATATCTCTTTATGTGTTTATTTTTTACTTTAGTGAAGAGAGGACTCACAAAGGACATAACCTGTCTGAAGGATTTTATGAATGATCCCAAAAGAGAAGAACCTTTAGTTGGTATGTTTTTTGTTTTCTAACTATTATGTCTTGAATTTGTGACCAAATATTTTTTTTTGTTTTGAAATAAAAGGTGGAATTTTAGATATTGTTTTACTTTCTGTAAATATATTGAATAATGTGTAGGATATATACCTTTTAAAGTTTAACTTGTTACACTGAGTACTATGAAGGCTACCTCTTCTATACACCTTAATTGTTATATAACTTGTTCCTGAAGGAGCCATCTTAGTAAAGAAGCTTTTCACAGATCACAGAATGGTTGAGGTTGGAAAGGACCTCTGGAGGTCATATGGTCCAGCCCCCTGCTCAGGTAGGACCACATAGAGCCAGTTTCTCAGGACCATGTTCAGATGGCTTTTGAATATCTCTAAGCAGGGAGACTCCATGACCTCTCAGGGAAACCTGTGCCAGTGCTCAGTCACCCCCAGTCAAAGGTGTTTCCTGATGTTCAGACAGAACCTCCTGTGTTTCAGTTTGTGCCCATTGCCTCTGATCCTTTCACTGGGCACCACTGAAAAGAACCTGGCTCCATCTTCTTTGCACCCTTCCTTCAGGTATTTGTACATGCTGATGACACCACCTCTGAGCCTTCTCTTCTGCAGACTAAACAGTCGCATTGCTCTCAGCCTTTCCTCATAGGAGACATGCTGTAGTGCCCTCATCATCCTCATTGCCCTTTGTATGCCCATGTCTCTTGTACTGGGAAGCCCACAACTGAACACAGTACTCCAGCTATGGCCCTACTGGTGCTGAGTGGAGAGTGGATCATCTCCTTCAGCCTCCTGGCAACACTTTTTGTACAGCCCAGGACACCATTAGTCGTCTTGGCTGCAAGGGCCCATTGCTGGCTCATCTTCAACCTGGTGTCCACCCAGGTCCTGTTCTGCCAAGCTGCTTTCCAGCTAGTCAGCATGTACAAGTGCATGGGCTTGTTCCTCCCCAGGTGCAGGACTTTGCACTTGCATGAAGTTCCTGTCAGCTCAACCTTCCAGTCTGTTGAAGTCCCTCTGGATGGCAGCACAACCCTCTGGTGTATTGGCCAGCTTTGTGCCATCAGCAAACTTGCTGAGGGTATGCTCTGCCCCATTGTCCAGATAGTTAATGAAGATGTTAAATGGGATTAAACCTCTTATATTGACTCTTGGAGTACACCACTAGCTACTGGCCTGCAACTAGACTTCATGTCACTAGTGACTTGTCATCTGGTGATTCTTAGTGTTTTTCCATTTGGTGGGATATACAGGTGCTTCTGTTTAGTAAGATATTTTTTTCTCACTGTGAATACTAAAAATAATGAGATTAATTTTAAGGTTTTCTTTAGTTCTAATTGCTAGATTAGGCAACCCTTAGGAGAGAATAAGCGATGCTGCTTGTCAGTGGCCTTAGTGCTCCTAGTATGTGCTGGTGGCCTAGAGAGAAATATGTTCCCTGATGGAAAGCTAAGTAGCAAATTTCCTAGTATTAGTAGAGAATTTCTCTGTTTAGTGAATTGTCTTGCTGTTACTCTACACACAGCATTAATATTAAAAAGCATAGCAATTTATTATAAACACTTTTAATAGAAAAAGGTGAATAGCAAAGCCTTACTTTCTTGTATACTCAGTTCATTTGGTGATAGTTTATTTTCAGTTAAGATTTATCTGTATAATATTGTAGTAGATCTGAGATGGAGTTGAATTTCTTCATAGCAGCCTGTATGTTTTGGATTTCTGACTAAAGCAGTGTTGATAACACACCAGTGTTTTGGCTGTTGCTGAGCAGTGCACGGCATCAAGAATCTCTTCTTTTCACTCAGGGGTCCCTACGCCTCACCCCTTCAGTATGCTGGGGGTAATCAATAGACTGGGAGGGAACACAGCCAGGACAATTGACCCAAACTGGCCAAAAGGATATTCTGTGCTTCATAATGTCATGCTCAGCAATCATAACTGAGGGAAAGGAAGAAAAAGGAGGGTGGGGCAGGGTTTAGCTTCCAAGCTGGCTGATGAGCAACTGTCTGGGTATTGGTCTGCTTGTGGGGAGGCGCATGACTGGTTTTTGCATGAGTTTTTTTAATTCCTTTTTTTCCCCTTCACCTACTAAACTGTCTTTATCTCAAACCATGAGTTTTCTCACTTTTTCTCTTCCTGTTTTCTCCCCATCCTGCTGAGGGGTGTGTATGTGAGTAAGCAGGCAGCTGTGTGGTGCTTGGCTGCTGGCTGGGGTCAACCCATCACAAATACACAGTATTGGAAATGGTGATAATAGGGAACAGCTGCAGGTTTTTCCTATTTGTTTTATGCTCCTTATAAACTTGTTACATTTAAGCTCTTCAGAGTAAAACTTTTCATGCTAGGTATAAGCGTCAAACACAGAGATTTCTGAATACTTCTAAGGCATAATCTTTCAGTCATTTCTAGGAAAAGTGAAGAAAACCCCCATTTTCATTCCTGTAGTTCTTAAAAGTTTATGGAAGATTTTTTAGATTATGAAGGACTCAATTTTGTGAAGTGATTATTGTCTTTCCTACATCTGCTTTGTGCTACTTGGACACTGTCCAAATTATGTTTGACTAAGTAGTTTAAATGCAGTTTTTTAATATTGGCATTTGCATGGCATTTCTTATTCTCATTCTCTTTTTTTATATGCACTTCTCCATGAATTCTCTTACATGACTGTATTGAATGGAAGGCTTTTTCTTAGTTTCTTAAAAATACCACAAACAGGAAAAAAGGTACATGAAGTATTTTACTTTGGTGGGCTTGCAAATTTGCCATAGATGGTGGGTTTTTTTTCCAGAATAAAGCATTGTAAAGAGAGGAAATGTAACTGATGTGGGTATTAAGTCCAAAGAAATGTTGAAGTGATCCTGAAGAAGTGTTGAAATTCTGAAAATGGAATACTTCTATTTATTCATTTTGACTTTTAATGAGGAACGTTGAAGAGAATAAATTTGTTTATAGTAGTCTATACTAAAATATAGATATTTGTAACTCTTGCTTTTACAGGTTTAGAACATGTGGTTGAAATCAGATTTGAAGGAAGAAAAGAGCCGCATTATGAGTGCAAGCTGTGTGGGTTTAATACAGAGATGGCACCTATGATAGAGCATCTCAGTGGATATAAACACAGAAGAGCATACATTGTGAGTAATTTTGATCACAATTTCTTTACGATAATCCCTTTTTATTTTTTTTTATAAATACATCAAGTTTGAAGTTTAAACACCCATATGATAAATTGCTAATACCTGTATGGTTGACTCTTCATGTGTCGGATTAACATGAATAGCTATGAAGCTGCAAGCTATTGAGGAAGTGTGATCCAGAGGTGCATGTCAGTATCTGCTCGAAGTCTGTTCCTAAGTGTTTTGATTGCCTCCAGGATCAGATTCCTAGAACGTTGTGGTTCTTTCTTATTCCTCAGCATGCCCGTAGCATTGTTGAATATGGTACAGAGCATGTTACCTTTTGGTAGCAAGCTTTGCAAAGTATCCATTTTTTGTTTTGAAGACTACTTAAGCACCTTTAACGTGAAAACTTTATTAGTTTTGTTACAGAGAAAAAAAACTAGCTCATAATGTTCAAAACTATGTTTACTAGTCTTCTGGAAGCTTGTCCAAAAGGTGAAATGTGCCAATTTTTTAATATTGTGATGAATTTTGATATTGACCATTTCAAGCTGTTTTTGTCAACAGTCTAAAGAATTTCCAGATAAAATGAAGAGAAAGACAACAGATGTAAAAGAATGCAAAGTCTCATTTCTCAGACGGATAGCAGGAGAACTAGAGAAGACTGAAGGATTAAAAATGTATAAGGTAACTGGAAGTAAATGTAAAGTATCTGGTAATCTGTCTTTGATCAGTGCATTTATGTTTGACCTAGTAAATTTTAAAAGTATTGCTGACAATGCGTGTGAAATTTCTGAGTGTTTCTAGGAAGTGTAGTATTAAATTGAACTAAGGCCTAACTTAAAGTTACCCTAAAAAAATCTGAGTATTGAAATTAATCTGAAAAAACCAAAGTTTATTTTTAACAAGTTAGGGTTTTTAGGTAGAAAATATCCAGTCTGAATTCAGTGGTTCAGAAATTTTTATTGCTTTACTTCAATGATTTTTAATTTTTGCAATTTAAATTTCCTCAAATGTAAGCAAACTTTCTCTCAAATTTCATTGATATTTACAAGATTATATATCTATAAAATTGTGGGCTACACTGTGCTGGCATAAATAAAAGTACGTATTCCATTTCTAATGGCAGTTGCAGTAGAGACTTGTAAAATTTTAATCAGAACATCTAATATGAAACTATTTTTATTCCTAGATTGAAGGTTACATAAGACCAAGTACCTCACGTAAGTCTATGAATTACTTGAATATAATAGTAATGTATTTTGATGTAATTTGTGTTTGATGTAATTGATATTTGGCCTAATTTGAATTAGTAGTTGAACTCAAATGGTTTGGTTGATTGAAAACATTCAACTTGTAATAGCACAAAACGTTTTCAGAGATTTTCCAATTTTTAAAAATTTGAGATGAGGGAACAAGGAAATTGCCAGACTTGTAGTGTTTCTTACACATTTTTTAACTGCTTGGTTCTGGAGATATTTAAGATAACTACAGTAATTTGCTAATCAAGGGAAGTGAAAAAGTATGGAAATATGGTATTTGGGTTTCTCTGAATAAGCTGATGAAGCCTGCTCCACCTCATTTCAATCATCAAAAGACATGACTGAATCACTCATACAAGTGGAAGTTACAGTTCTTTAGCAAGTCCATTGGAACAAGCAATGGAAACCAAACCCTCAAACAGCATCTTGCCTCATACAGTATGTTTGAGTTATGTCCTTTGTTACTGTAGATGTGCTATTGATGCTTAACAGTGACAACTGGAAGAAATATCTACTTGCTACCTTTTGACCCTAGCACTAATATCAGTGGGAAGGTAGGTTTGATTGAAATGGGTGAAGGTTGCATAGATCAGCAGAGTTTGTCAGTGTGAATCCTGCTGTGGGTGCCTACCATAGCAGTGCTTTTTTTTTTTTTTAATTGATCATCAGTGGCTTCTGTGGATTGTACCTTTTAATGTTGGCCTACAAAACAAGGTGGCAGAGACTCTTTGAGCTCTGTTTGTCTCTCTTATGAAGAATAGGGAATGTGACCCAGTAATCTAGCTCAGTAATAACCAGTTCAGAGTAAATTACCATCAACGCTTACTGACTTCTGGAGAACCGAAAGACAGGCTCAGGTATCAAACCAGAATATCAAAAAGAGTTTTCCCACCCAGTCCTACAGGACATGAAGAACTGGAGGAGCGGACAAGAGTGAAGTTAGCAGCAAAAGTGTTGTGTCATTCAGTATTGACATTTGCTCTGGTTAGGTGGTAGGGACACTATCAAGTGAATTCCAAGATAAAAATACTCTAGTTATTTGGAAGAAAATTGTGCTTACTGGTTTAGCAGCTGTGTGTCTTTAGACTAGATCATACTGGCAGAGAATGACTTCCAGCTTCAAACTTCCCTTCTGACAGCACGAGTGAGTTTGAGGATATAATTAAGAAAGGCCATTTCGTGGCCTGTGCTACTTTGCAAGTGGCAGAACGGATATGAACACCAAATTTTGGCTGCTGCAGAGATCATATGCAAAACTAAGATATGTTTATGTATTCTTATACACACACACACACACAAAGATATATGTATGTATGAGTGACCTTGAAGTGGTTGATTTGTTGCTTAAAGGAAAAATTACAGTATTTCTTTAGTTTCTGAAGAAGAGGGTTTATCTGTATTTTGTCTTGGGCTTCAGGTTAAAAATACTGTCTTATTAAGGTAATTGCTATAACCAATTACTCAAAGTAGGGAGTTGAGCTTGAAGGTCTTACGACACTGTGTGTAAGCACGAGTGTGGTAGTATAACATTTGAAGTTCTGGTCTAATTTAGTCTCTGAATTCTGCCTCCATCACTTTTTTTTTCCCTTTCTAAAAACTAGTCTTAATGTTGTTACATAATACAGCAGCAAACTGGAAGTACGTTGAGAGATTTACTTTGCTATTTTGGACCAGGCTTTTCAGATTGAATTATTGCTTCCTTGAAGTTACAGCAGATAACTGGAGAAGCTTGTCTGTATCTTTAGCGGGGAAGTGATAACTCCATGTGTCAGTACAGGATGAGAAGTGACAGACTGATCAGTCTTGCTAAAATGGACTCTGATTATGGTGGATGCCAAACTGAATATGAGCCAAGAGAATGCTCTCATTTCACATAAGGCAAATCTCATACTGCGATATTTCGGGAGGAGCACAGGCAGCAGATTGAAGAGCAGTCTTATCTCCTACTCTTTGATGCTTTTAAGACCAAACTTGGAATACTGTGTCTAGTTTTGTTCCTTCTAGTTCCAGGGGAAGATGGAGAAATTGGAGAGGATCTAGCAGAAGATTATGAGGATTCTCAGGGGTCGGGCAAATGTACCTAGGATGAGGGTTAGAGGGAGCCAGGCTTGTTCAGAATGGGAAAGAGGAGGGTAAGGGGTGATCTTATAACTGTCCTTCAGCCATCTGTAGACTTCTACAAAGATGACAAAGCCAAGTTGTTGGTAATTGCAAGCAATTGCACAAACAAGAGGCGGCAGCAACACATGGCAGCTTGAGAGGCTGAACTCAGGAAGAACTTATTTCCTAAAGGGTAGTGCAGCACTGGAACAGGTTATCCATACGTAGTGAACTCTTCATCCTTGGAAGTTTTCAGTGGGCTCTCAGAAACCTCCTGAAGTTCAGCAAAGGTATGTGTGAAGTCTTACACCTGGGATGGAGCAACACCCTGCTGGATACACGCTGGATACTATTGGGCTAGGGAGCAAATCTTAACGAACCTGCAGGTTTTCATATACAACAGTATGAACATGAATCAGCAGTCCACTTTTTGATGTAATGAAGGCCAACAGCATACAGGACTGCATTAGCAAAAGTGTAGGTTGAGGGAAGTGCTTATTCCCTTCTGTTAAAGACTCATTAAGCTGCTTCTGGAATATTGTGTCCTGTGTACATGAGACATTTTGGTGAACTGGAAAGAGTCAGCAGAGGATTTACCAGCTGCAAGAGATCATGAGGAGACTACAGCATATGATGTGGAGGACAACTTTAGGGAGCTAGGTTTGATTACCTTGGAGAAGGCAGCAACTAAGGTAGTGATCTAATTACTTCTGCTGCCTAAAACATGGCTACAGAGATGGCACCAGGCGTCAAGGAAGGTGTGCAGGGAAAGAACAATTTGCAACATTCACTGGCTGCAATAAGGAAAATGCTGATTGAATGTTCAGAAAGCTCTGCACAGTAAGTGGTCAAGCACTGAAATTGCCAGCCCTAGGAGGTGGGAAATTGACATTCTTGAAGACTTAGAAAACTCAGCTGGACTTGGGCCTAAGCAACTTGATCTAATCTTGAGGCTAGTATTTGTCAAAGTGAGCAGAACTTCAGTTATTAGCTTGAGTAGGGTGAAGTTTCCAACCACTGGGTAGCACTCCTTGTCTCCACACATGATCTTTTCAAACAAGGAGGATTTTGGAGGCTTACTAGAAAGACAGCACAAATTGATTAATTTAAGGAAAATTATTGTAATTGTCAGTGTCCTAATCTTACAGTTAATTGGTTTCTGTTACTTACCACCTCTGTGGTACTTTTCTCTTACGTCTTACGCTGGACTAGATGACCTCCAGAGGTCTCTTCTAACCTAAACTTTTTCATGATTCTGTGATTCTACCTGCAGAGGTCTCTCCCATCTATGTTTTCTTGATTAGTTGGATATCTTTTGTGAAATGTTAGGAAAGAAAAGGACTGCAACCATTTGGAAAACTTTGGGACCTACAGTGCAGCTTCTTGTTGCAACTCACAAGCATGTGTTCAACATAAGGTGGTTAAAACAGTAATACAAGTCTTTCAGCCTCATATTATAGGGGCAAAAATGCCATTTCTCCTGAGAGTTATTACTTGTCCTGTTGCTTATCCTGGAACACTTGTGCTGATAATACTTAGGAAGTGATAAGTTAAGTTCTGAAGTATGGCCTCTGTCTTAGACCGTTTTGTTTTACTGAGCTTTCCCTCTTCCCTCATGCTTATACACTGTACTGGCAAGAGAGATGATTAGACATTCTAATCTCCAGAACTTCTTGTTGGAGACTGAACATACGTGCAGCTTTGAGGTTCACTGGTATGTTCACAAAAAACCTGAAACCAAACCTTTTAACTTTTTGCATAGAGGAGGCATGCTCACCTCAGTTCAACCTATACTGACTTCGTGTGTGGGATTCAGCTCCTGAACATAGATGCTGCGGGGTACCCTGCAAAGCTGTTAGGGCACAAGTCTCCCACAGGCCTTTTATCAAGGATGCAGGTTTCTAAAATGGCAGTATGTGCCTAGGTTTAGACTGCTGAATCTTGCCCTTTAAAAAAACTGCAGACACTTAGGGCCAGTAACTGTTCTGTTTGTGTAATGCTTCTATTGCAGTAATACGGTGGAAACTCTATGATGTTGCTAATAATTCTTTTTAATTTTCTAGCCCCATCAAAGAAGAAAGCAAGGTGAGAATACTACCCCCACAGGGGAATCAAGAGATTTTTTCCTGAGATCTCTTTACTTATCAGATAGATCCACTTTTCTGGAACAAATATCATGTATGGGAAAAATATTTTATATTGTCTTTCTACTGTACTTATTCCTCTTGTGTAAATTGTTCCCTTCTATCTGTGAGGAAATAGTAGCTGTGGCTTTTGAGATACTGCACTGGTTATGCTGTTCATAGCAGACTGATGTAATCGTACACAAAGAAATTGCGACTCAAATTTCAAGCTGTTACCACTTTATTTGGGATGCCATTGTCTGACTAAGTTATATAACAGGCACTTCTGTTCATATAAGAAGAAAAAACCCACCGTTACTTTAGTCATCTCCTTTGGCTGATCTGTAATGAAGTTCATTAGTACTAGTGATCTCTTTGAGAGTCAGTCAGAATAAGGACCTTTAAGAAATAATAGTATTTTAAATATGCCATAGTAAAATATATCCTGTATTGGTAAGTGATATAAATTCAGAAATATAAATATTTTGATTCTAGATACTATGAGTAAACCTAATTTTTTAGTCGTCCTTAGAATGCATCTTAATATTGTAATTTCTTTTTCTTTAAGGTGGGAAGAGGATTATAAGCATGAGGTATGTAGAGGTAGTAATTCTGCAAGTGTCTTACATTGTAGCAGTCTCCTTATGCTTGCTTTTAATTTTTCTGAAAAACTTTTCCACTTTGGCTTCATTTGCTATTTTATTAATATTATTGCAGAAGCAAAATAATTAACCTAATGGCCAGAGTTTTGTGTTCATCACAGCAGAGGGGAAGTGAACACTATCCATCAGGATGCTCATCCACCTTAGCTCTCCTAATTCCTGTTCAAAGTCACTGAGAGTCTGCAGGCCAGGTCTCCCAACCTGTGCTGTAGTCTCCACTTCTCTGTTTTGCCCCTCTTCAGATCAAAGGTATTCTATACTGAAGGTTTGGTTTAAATCTTAAGATACATCTAAAGATTTACAATCCTTTTTTCTAACTCAAAGGTGAAATTCAAAATGATCTCTCAAGTATCTGTCCTGAATAGCACTGGGCACAAACACTGAGAACTGCCTCATTTTTATCTTAGTGGCAGAGGTTGTTTTGTAATCTGATGTATTTTGTGGTGATGTCTTGCTCTTTTAGGCCTCAGGCTGGTCAGGTACTATGCTAGATGCAGCTGGGCACTTGACTTTTTTTAAAACATGAGATTGGACCTGAGTGAGGAAAGCCTGGGAAAGATAGCTCTTGTAGGTATGTAGCTTAGATGTGAAATTTGTTCTTCCTGGTATTGGAAGCAATGCAGTTGTATTTGTAGTAGCTGCTACCTAATTGCTGTTGAGGCTCTAACATTATATGTTTATGGCTGTGACCTAAAATTACTATCTTTTCTTTGCATTGACTTTTGTTGTTGGATAAAAGATTAAAATATCTTGCTTTGTACAAAATGATGCAACAAATACTGTAATATTCAGTCTTTTAATTTTTTTTCCCCCTTCTAACAATCCCACAGAATGATCCTGTTCGGAAACAGAAAGCTCTAGAGTTCTTGGTATGTATGTAAAATAATTGTGATGAGTAGCACATTTTCTCCAGTATGATGCAATGAATATTGTGAAGGAGCTTCTGATTACTGATCAAACTCATTTGACCACAACGTTGATTTCCAAGTTCTATTTTAATGGACTATGCTCTTTGAAAAGCTAGTGCAGCTGTAGCATAATGTCAGCTCACAACTGACTGGATTAAACGTGAACTCTCTACCTGTTCTCTTGATCATTCTTCGCTTTGCTGAGGAGCCACCCTGACAAGCAGCGTGAGCAGCACCGATGTTGCTCAAGTGCTGCTGGCTGCCCATATCTAAAGGGATTGTTGATAACGCTGAAGGAGAAGAGCCGGCCTGGTCTTGCTGCCTGTGATGCTGTGGCTAGTGCTGCTGCTACAGAACCAGACAGCCAAGTAAAACTGGGTGGTACTAGAGCAGAGCTGCTAGTGTTGGAGTGGGGAGGTTTTATCAGTTCAATTGCTGTTTGCAGTGGCATAGTAAGCCTCAGTTTGTTTTTTGGGATTATGTTGTGAAAATATCTGACCATTTATATTCATCATTTTACTCCATGAATGTCACGTTCTGTACCTAAGGCAATTACAAAAATTTCATTTGGGTCTGGATTGTGTTTATAGACTGAAATCACAAGTAGAATGTTTTGAGATGCTTCATTACCAACTAAAGAGGTTTTTTTTTTCTCTTTTGGTTGTTCTTTTTTTTTTTTTTTTTTTCCCAAGTTGTGGTTACTTGTGACTTTAAGAAGAGATAGAGAAAAAGCCAGTCTGGGGATAATCAGTAAACTACCAAATATGCTTGGTAGACAGTTAATTGATTTTTATGTACAGGAATCACAGCTATTCCTTACGTCAGACTGCCTGTATTCTTTTAAAGTACTGTAATCACTTATAACTTCATATTCTTACTAATCAGTCTCTTTGGACTTTAAAAAGACAGATAGCCATAATTGTTTGGCACTTTATAGAACTATATCAATATATTTTGGTATCTCTGATTCCCTAAATTACACATAGGAAAATTACAATGTAAACTTTAATCTTTTTGCCACTAAAATGGGAGAATCAAAGGCATTTGATGGTGCTGAATCTTACTTTTTATTCAATTTTCTACACAGACAATGTAAATTCAGGACTTGTGCCCTTCTCCATCTGCAACAAAATGTTCACAGTTGACAGTATGGGCATGGCACAGACATCCAGGTTTATTTTTTACATTTTATCAGGCCATAATTGTGTTCACAGTTTTATTTGTTCACATGTGTGTGTATGTGTATATTATATGTATCTTATGTATCAACTAAGTGTAGAAACTTGGTTATACCAAAATCAATGTATAACTTTGATCTTTGTGTATATGATCCCCCAGCATCCCAAAGATCAATTCTAACCATGTTTTTCAACAGGAGACTTTTCACATCACCTCAGATTCAGAAGCAACACTTGTTGTTCATGTTACACAGGAACTCACAGAAGCCTTGAAGGCCTTTTGTGAAAAGAAAGCAGCAGTAAGTAACTTAATCTTGACCAGAGTTGTTTTACCATTGGTTGAACTCATTATGTTAACACCCTGCCAAATGGTAACGGTTCAGATATGGGTCAAAACCCCCCATTTAAATATATCTTAATTTTTGTTACAGTTTCTAAGAACCAAATACATTAATTGCATGGCACATTTCTGTTAGTTTTCCATCATCTTCCATCTGTTTTGGTTTTCTTTTGCATGCATTCTCCCCCTGTTTTGGGCACTATTTTGCCTCATGATGTTGTCTTGTCATCCTTCCTTTGCAGTTGGTCCCTTGCATGATAGCTTTTCTTCTAAGATTAATCAGGCTTTAATGTGCCACTTGTGATTATGTGGATAACTCTTTCTTTCTGGTGACTTGTAGCTCTGCTCCCACTTGAGAGCTTTAATCTGTTAAGACTAAGGTAGGCAAGATGTTGCTGTCTTTCTGTTGGCCCTTACAAACTTCCATAGCTGCTTTGGATAAAATTGGAATACCTGTAGAAAAAAGGGTCTGAAAAAGGACCAGAATCTGTACAAAAATGACTCATCACCTCTGGCAGCTACTGATTCACAAAATTCAGTATGTGTTTTTCTGAAAGGTATTTCAGACTGGTTTCTTAGGCATTAATAATATATTCCATGTCAGCTGAGCTATGGTAACTGTCTTTGTGCAAATGCCAGCACCACCTTCTTGAGAGTTACACTTTCAAAATGTCATGCGTTTGAATATTAACACAGTTCTCATGAGCTAGTTAAAAAATTGTTGCTCTAACTTAATCTCAGGCAGTAGCTGAGCCTTCTGCTCTGCATTCCCCAGCTAGAGACAGGATTTGCATATATACCAGTTTAATATTTTAGCCACGTGATGTTGAGAGAGATGGTGCAATAAAGTAAAGAAATTTGAAACAGGTGATCCTGTCTTTCCCAGAGCCCTCATTCTGTTCTGCAGGCACATACCTCTTTCAGATAATACTTCTGAAAATTGTGGGCTTATGTGGTAATGGTGAACAACAGAACACCACATCCTTCATACAAAGCTTGCTGCCACCTAAAATTGTACACTGCTAACTTTCTATGGGGAACTGGGGAACTTGCTATTTATTTTTATTTTTTAGAATGCTCAAGATTTGAGTTTAAAAACAGACATTCTGACCTTTTGCTTTACCTAGGTTAATTATACTAACAGTCTGAGGCCACTGATGTCAATATCTCAAGATGAATTTCCAGGAAGGAAAAGTATCCCAAAACACTATAAGCCATATGGAAAATCCAAAGGTAATTTAGATATTTTGTTATACTAGTTTAAGTCTACTCAGTTAACACTCTGCAGATTGCAAAAATTTACTTTTATGACCATTCACAGTCATTCTTTGCTACAGTACTGTGTTTCTTTGCCCTCTGAGTCAGTTCAGGATATCATTTTGTGAAGCCTTAATGACTTCAACGTTGATGGTCTAAGAACACTTCTGTCTCACTGAATAGTATTACAACCCTAAAGGTTATTTGAAATCCAAGCAGCAACATTTCCTAACTTATTTAACATGGGGATTTTTGGGTGAAAAGATGCCAGACCTAGGTAAGACATAAAGGCAGTGTTGTGGTTTAACCCCAGCTGGCAGCTAAGCACCACACAGCAATGCCCTAGTGGGATGGGGGAGAGAACTGGAAGAGTAAAAGTGAGAAAACTCATGGTTTGAGATAAAGACAGTTTAATAGGGAATGCAAAAGCCGCTCATGCAAGCAGAGCAAAACAAAGAATCCATTCACCACTCCCCATGGGCAGGCAGGTGTTCAGATATCTCCAGGAAAGCAGGGCTCCGTCACGTGTAACAGTTACTTGGGAAAACAGATGCTATCACTCTGAATGTCCTCCTCTTCCTTCTTCTTCCCCTGGCTTTATATGCTGAGCATGACATCCTATGGTATGGAATATTCCTTTGGTCAGTTGGGGTCAGCTGTCCCAGCTATGTTCCCTCCCAGCTTCTTGTGCACCCCCAGCCTGCTCGCTGGTGGGGTGGAGTGAGAAGCAGAAAAGGCCTTGACACTGTGTAAGCACTGCTCAGCAATAACAAAAACATCCTTGAATTATCAACACTGTTTTCAGCACAAATCCAAAGCGTAGCCCCATGCTAGCTACTATGAAGAAAATTAACTCCACCCCAGCACAAGCAAGAAATAGGAAAAGAACAGGAGAATAACGCTTCATAAAACCTCAGACTAGTTGTGCTTTCAGTTGATATTTTAATATTTTGCTAACTTTTAGTGACTTTTTTTTTTATTTGTTCAGGAAATTCTAACTGGAACCAAGGATTTTTGTCTCAGTATGAAGAGCATTCTGCAGATGCTTCTTTTGCTCCTGCTATCTCATACAGTTACCAAACAGATGATGGATCATCTTCCTGTGGACTAAGATCTAATGACTTTGCAATGATTTCTGCACTCAGGGACTCTTTTGCTCTTCAGGCTGGAAGTCCTGCCAGTGGTATCAGTGAATGGCTGAGACAGTTTAGCCGATCTGCTTCTGGCAGTAATTCAGCTGGTGGGGCCTCTTCCTATGAGACAAGCCCAGTGAGTGAGTACTCGGCAGAATATATGTCCAACAATGTGCAAGGAAGTAAGCTCCTTGATCACAGAATCTCATATGGTGGGGAAAGTACAAATTGGAGGAATCAGCAAGTGTGTACAAAAGCAAGGGGTATAAGTGATCAAGGGTTACCCTATCCCAATGCTTCTGCCTCATATCCTTCATCTGGAAGATACTCCACAAACTATCCTTCGCAAAGCTATTGCTCTTACAAGAATGATGAGTCTGTGAATACTTGTACATCTTTTGCAAATTCTGCTCTTTCAGGAAGAGGTGGCTCCAGGTGGAATGAGGACTCTAGGAGGAATGAAGACTGTAGGTGGAAGGAGGACTCCAGGTGGAACCAGGAGTCTAGCTGGAACCAGGAATCCAGCTGGAACCAGGAGTCTAGGTGTCAAGGACTGAGGCATCAGAAGTCAGGCTACAAGAGTGATTGGAGTTCACATCAATACTCATTTTTGGGCAGTGGTTCATACAGAGATTACCACCAATTCAGAAGCTCAGATAAGATGTTTGATGAAGATCCTGTTGGTCTTACTCCCAACATTTTGAATAGACTACGAGGAAAGGATATACCTACAATGACCAGGATGCTTAAACAGTTGGCTCCATGTTATCCAGCACTTCAAAGTAAGATTGTGATTAGTTCTCATGTAAAATGAGTTGTCTCAATGTAGTTGCTTTAACATAAGCAGGAGATTGCGTGTTGCAGAGATAGTACGCTCTGTTCAGAGGAGTTGAGTTCATTTTGCTCAACATCTGTATCAGTTGAAGAGCGGCGTTAATTGCCTCTCTGAGGAGATTTTGCCTCTTGACAACAAAATAGAGCTGTGAGTGGGAGGAAATTTTGATAGCACAAAAATTTCCTGAATTGAAAGGTTTGTCCTAGGTCATCTTACTAACTAGAATCTTATATCATGATCAGAGTTTGTACTGTTGGGGTGGCAACTATAGGGAGGGAACATATGGGCATAAAGAAAAAAATAGTGGAATGCGTGCAGAACCAGGTGTGGATGGGATTATAACAGATGAAAATACTCCATGCGGATCAAACGCATTGCGATAACAAACCAGCTCTTTGATAACACTTCCCTGTTATGTGACAAATTATTTTCTGCAGTTATTGTAGAAATATTCCTTAATGTTAAAAATAGTGATATACTATTTGAAGGAAAAGACTCTCCTTTGGTAATAGATTATAAGAGGGATTTAAAGGGAGGTGAGCATATGCTACGGTATAGCTGTCATTTGGGCATGAGTTTGGACATATGCTTATGGTACTAGGATTAGTTAACTGATTAGGTAGCTAGTTAATAGTAAAACTTTGATTTTAACATTCTTTCTGCTGTATTATGTGAAATAACATGAAATAGAAGTAACTTAAATGTTTTTATCTCCCCTTTCTAGAACTAAATATTCAGACATTAGTCAATGTGCTAGTAGAAACTAGAGGAAAAGATTAAGGAACAACAACAGCTGAACTGGAAACATGAACAGATTCAAGAATCTCCATCTCTTGGCTTTCAGGAAAGAGACTGCATTTAATTCTGTGTTTGACTAGTTTTGGAAGGGGAAAGGGAGGTAGGGTTTAATTTTTTAACATGTGAAATATAGCTGGAACACAAACTTGCACATAATGGAGGTGAACATACTATTTTGTTTAGGCTTTTTTAATGTATTTGTTATATCTTAGTATATTACAGAAAAAATCTTTTGTTATTTTTTGAAAATATGTTAATGTTATTCTGTCAGCAGAAAGCTAATAACCCTTTTAACACCCTTCCCAAGTCAGAAAAGAAGAAAGGTTTACTTTTATGTTAGCCACTTACAAAGAATATTCACTGAAAATACAGGTCGGTTGCATGAAAACAGGTTTACTTTTGTTCACACAAATGTAAGGCCAGTTCAGTTAATTTAAGGATTTATAATTAGCATATTTTTAGAAATTGGTACACTACATTTCTGTTTAGACAAAGAAAGGAGAATGTCACAGCAAAGGTATTCTCTGTCTTACCATGATGCTATATGAGGAAAAATGTAATCTATTCTAGGGGATTGGTATGTAATGGGGCATATTACTTGCTTTCATATTTGCAGAGAAGAGAGAGACATGAAATATATGCAGATTTTTTTAATCATGTTCTTCAGAATGAAATGGTTACAAATCGACTGAAAAACTCATTTGATGGATTGATCATCCATACTAAAATAAAAATTCTTGATTCTTTATACTGGCAAAAGCGTACTAAGAAATCATAGAACCTATAAGGCAATTGGATAAAATAATAGGGAAAAATAAATAATCAAAATGACATAGTAACTGAGAAATACTTACCAGTTCATGACGTTTATCAGTGGTCCATACTTATGGTTTTTTTTCACCACACTTCTGAGCCATATGCTTATGAATGCCTGGCTTCAGATGTCTACTTCATGTAATCAAATCCAGCTTATGTGGGGCTGAAGAAGAGGAGTAAAGTGAGACAAGATTACTCCCCAGTGTCCATTTTTCCTTTTCGCTGCTGTGTTGTGGACTATCATTTTTCTTCTCACCCATACCCAAAATATTTCTCCTGTGTCAGTGCATTAAATAATTGTGCTAGGCCAGAGTTAGTCTTTATGAGCTGTCGTGTACCTTTTAGCATTCACTCAAATAACTTTTTGGATCTCATCATGTAAATTTTAACACAAAGGCAACAAAGCAATTGATGATTGAGCATATAAACTCGATTCCCTAAAATTCTCCTTCAGTAGTTGTTTTGTTGTGCATTGGAAAAGATGCACTTTCCTTTTTCATTCCTGTTCACTATTTCCTTTTCTCCTTCTCATACTTATTGAAGGGTTTAAGTAGTTTCTAACAGCATAGACTCAGTAGTTGTGCCATACACTTTTATCCATTGAATTTCATAGTAGACATCGCTTAAAGGGGACAAACATTATTTTCAAGCACAGATGTCTGCCAGAGTTTTGATTTAAAACTCTGTGGGACTGATTAGTTATTATCTACCTTCAAAAATCACCAGAAATTATTTCTACAGTTGTTACTATATTTTTTTTTTCCCATAGAAAGTGTAGTGCAACTTCAAAGTCTGAAACTGTAGAAAAATATCACTAGAAAATGTTACTGCTACAACTCAGTCAATTCAAGTTAAGACCTTTTCATCTGATGTTGTTGTAGAGACCTCTTTTTTTTCCATTTCACAGAATCACAGAATCATTAAAGACCTTTAAGATCATCAAGTCCAACCATCAACCCAATACCACCATGGCCCCTAAACCATGTCCCAAAGTGCCACGTCTATATGTTTTTTGAATACTTCCAGTGATGGTGACTCCACCACCTCCCTGGGCAGCCTGTTCTGATGCTTGACCATTTTCTCAGTAAAGAAATCTTTCCTAATATTTAATCTAAACCTCCCCTGGCACAACTTGAGGCCATTTCCTCTTGTCCTAGTGTTTGTTACTTGGGAGAACCGAGACCAACCACAACCTCACCACAACCCCCTTCCAGGTAGCTGTAGAGAGCGATAAGGTCTCCCCTCAGCCTCCTCCAGACTCACTCCTTTTGGCATGTTACTGCCATGACTGTCCCAGTGGCACACAGCACCTGGATGATCTCCACCCAAATTAGATGCTCTTTCTACCTACACATTGCCTTCTTACTTTTCATTCTGGGCAACAGTTTCTGTCCCTGCTTCCTGTGCAGGGTCCTGCATTTTGAAATGGAGTTGGAGTAGTGACCAAATTAAGAGAGGAAGTGCTTTTCAGCATTGATTTACTAAAGATTTCCTGAGCTGTAGATAGCATTTGGAGTCTTATAAATGCCTTTTGCTGCTTGTTTCAATTTTCAGTTCTTCCCAAAATCAGTGAAGTTCTTGGGATGATTATCTGTTGGTTCTTGGACACAAGCACTATCATTTAGGGATTTTTTTTTTTTTTTAAGCTGGTGGTATCTTGTAATATGCACACCAAGCCTGCCTTGTGGTGCAAACACCAGCAGTGTGGTGTTCTCCATTTCTTTCAGTCACTTGGCTGAGCCAGTTTTAGCAGCTTTCTTCTTACCTTTTGTCTTTCCAAAGGTCTTCCTAGCTTTGTAAATTAAGAGCTTCAGTGTGCAATTTCTGTACTGATACTGGCCTGGGGTCTGCCACTTTGCAGTCCCAGGTTTGACCGACTTTTGGTCTATAGCTGTCACCTCTGCAACTGATTTCAGAGACTTTTTTTTCCTGTGTCCCATACTAGCAAACAGGTACAGCTGACTTGTGTCAAACAAGTAGCATCTTTGTTATCACAGGAACACATTTCTTCATGGAATTCAATTTCATAGAATCCTAGAATAGTTTAGGATGGAAGGGACCTTTAAAGGTCATCTAGTCCAACCCTCCTGCAATGAGCAGGGACATCTTCAACTAGACCAGGTTGCTTAGAGCCCTGTCCAGCCTGAGTGTTGCCAGGGATGGGGCACCCGCCACCTCTCTGGGCAACCTGTGCCAGGGTTTCACCACCCTCAGTGTGCAGAATTTCTTCTTTATACCTAGTCTAAATCTGCCCTCTTTTTGTTAAAACCATTACCCCTTGTCCTGTTGCTACAGGCCCTGCTAAAAAGTCTGTCCTCATCTTTCTTATAAGACCCCTTTAAGTACTGGAAGGCTGCAATCAGGTCTCCCTGGAGCCTTCTCTTTTCCAGGCTCAACCCCAACTCTCTCAGCCTGTCTTCATAGGAGAGATGTTCCATTCCTCTGACCACCTTCATGGCCCTCCTGGACTTGCTCCCAACAGGTCCATGTGTTTCCTGTGCTGAAGGCTCCAGAGCTGGATGCAGGACTCCAAGTGGGGTCTCACCAGAGCGGAGTAGAGGGGCAGAATCCTCTCCCTCGCCCTGCCGGCCACGCTTCTTTGGATGCAGCCCAGGATACGGTTGGCCTGGGCTGCAAGCGCACATTGCCAGCTCACACCCAGCCTTTCATCCAGCAGTACCCCCAAGATATAGTCACCAATTTCCTAGTATCCAGATGAAGGACAAAAAGAAATGGGCAGAAGCATCTTCAGGATGCAACTCTGCAAAGGGATTTTTTACCCCTGTGACAGGAGTGATGAATGTTCTTCCTTTTTCCAGGGCTATGCAGAATTGTGAGTACTAAGTACCATTGTCTCATTTGGAGGCCTTCTGTGACACCTTCCCTTCCTCCATAGGGCCAGGTAATTGCAACTCAGACTCTTTGCTTTTGCAGGATCCACCCTGAGGGTCTATGTGCCTCTTTCACTTCTTTCTCTCTAGCCAGCAGCATATCCTACAAACATGACTTATGACAGGTGGCAACTTTGGATTCTGTCTTACTTGTTCTCACTCAGTTCAACCCTGCCACCTTTAAAGGGAGTCTCAAATGACCTTAGGAAAAGGAAAGCATAAATCCAGGCTTCTGACCTTTTTGGCACTTGACCAGCAGTGTCCACAAAGGCACCAGTTAAGAAGACCTCATGGAAGAAAAAGTAAAATGTGCCTTGGAACTTCTGTCATCCTACCAGCTAACTTCTTCAACAGGCTTGCATAAGCTGAGGCCTCCTGTTGCTTTTTTTTTTCCTGCGCTGGCCAGTTTCCTTCTGGCTGCTCCTTACTCCCAGGAAATCTCTTTGCCTTATCTTACTCCCATGTAGCATAGACCTGGAGCAGAATGAGTCCTCTGCCTGTTGCTGTTTCTCTAGACTATGGTCCTTCTTCAGGAAACAACCACCATTGCAAGGTAGGCATCGACAGCCTGTGGAGCAGTATCACTTTAAACACTTGCCATCCGTCAGCATTAATACAGCTACACCACAAGCTTTGGCACTGAGGCAAGAGTTTTGAGGCTGTACCAGAGCCCTCTGAACCAATTTCACATTTCCTTAAAAAGCCACTGATGAAAATCCAGACTAGAACATGCTTTGGTGGATAAACAGTCTACTTTCCAGCCAGTTTCATGGTCTGCGATGTATCATCTGCTTTTACATGTCAGAAGCATCTGTTTTCTGAGACAAGAATCATTCCAGCCCAGAGACACTGGTGATTTTCTGCAGCAGTAAGGTTCCTTTAGAAAGTGCTGGAGCCAGTGGTTTTACACCAAAGACAGTGAAGTATAATGAGGTTGGCTGGAAAAAGAGACATCCTTTACAGGAGACAGCTTGGAAAATTTCTTGGGTTCTAGCTTTTTTAGTTTGGTGCCTTGGACCTATGAATGATTCTCAGAGTGCTTCCCAGAATTATTGCATTTCATTTGGGTGGATGTGTGATCCAAAGGGACAGATTCCTTAGTGGGAAGGGAATGGCGAAGCTCTGTTGGGTGGGGTCTTTTAATGGAGCAGCTTTTTTGAGCCCAAAAATGCATGTCTCTCACTGTTTCTGAAGACAAAAAACACATAATGATCATCTCAGCCTTCTGGGGAGGGACAGTTCAAGCAGTAACTGTGGGAAGTCCTTCTCCCTTATCTCCTTAAAGATAAGTTAATTTTCACAGTTCATCTGAGGCTGTTGGGTGAGGTTGTCTCTGACATTGGTCATTATCCCTGCTCTCCCACCTCACCCAGAAACACACCATTGCCCTTTGGGTGATGATGCCCCCAGTGCTTTGGGAGAGCTCCTTGCTTCTGTGTGCTTATGCCATGATGGAGACCACTGGTCTCTACCCAGATATTTCACACCAGAAGAGCTTAGAAACTGCTGCTGAGCTCTTAGTAAGGGTCTGTTCGATTATCACTTGACAACTAGTAGCAGCTTTACTGCATGACAGATGCTTAGCTGATAAACACACAGTTGCCACTTGGCTGTCTTCACCCTGAGACCAGGTACCAAACACTTAGGAATAACATGGTAACACTGATTTCTGTCTATGGCCCCAAGCACTCTCTGCATCAGCTCCTAGAATGCTGCTCGCTGGCACTGACAGCATTGGTTTATGTCCAGGCACACTCAACAATGACACCTAACCTGCCCATGCATGTATGCAGTTAGGAGATTAGAAACAAAAGGGTGCACCTGTGGACTGCCTGCATACATTGAGCTGGGGATGGGACAAGTTTTAGGAATAAATTAGTATTTCTACCATTTGAGAAGAAGTCCTTGGATAAAAGCTAAAAGCTCTTGCCTCTAGGTACCTTTGTACACATACCCTGAGGAGTAACAGTTACAGGTAAGTAATAGTGCTGCTTGAGTATTTTATTTGCTGGTGTAAGATTTTCTTAGAGTAGTCAGCTTAACTTCTCTTCGCTTCTTCCAAGTTACTGCAGGAGATGGTGTGCAGCAGGAACTTTCCACCAAGTCCCTCTCCATCTGTAAATGGCAAGATAGAGGGTGAGGTGGCGAGAATGTTTGACAGTTCGAGGCCACTTCAGCAGAAAAAGGAAGAGAAGACTATTGCTGTTAAATGACCCCACCAAGCAGAGGGAGGTGTAATATTCAGAACAGTTAGTTAGAGTTTATTTTTCTAGGGAAGTCATTGAGGAAGATGCAGTACTGGACAGAGGTGTGAAGAAACGGTATTTGAAGATGTCCCGAGGATACCCTGAAAGGAGTAGGTAGCTAGAAAATAAAAAGGCAAGGAAAAAAAGGCCATCGCTGTTAAGTGAGAGGGACCCCTGAACCGTAGAAAACTAGAATACAGAAATAAAACCACCACCCCCTTAAAAACGCTGTACAAAAGTGAAGTAGACTACAAAAGTTGATATAATATTTTTACTTAATTTTAAGTTCTGTATTAAAAATTAATACATTAAACTCTTATAAAAGTAAGGCACATGCAAAACATGTTGTGCAACTTCTGACTTTCAACTCTTATAAACTAACAAGCATTATTTTAATTTGGCATTTCTAAAGAGCCATTTTTCCCCATGCAAGATATGTGGAAGGTTAAGTTTGACATTGCACCAGTTAAATCTAGATTCTGTGCTTTCTGTACTAGAGTAAGCAGAGATGGTCATACAAAATAAAAACCAACTCAAGTACAGATGCTGAAGGTGATGACCAACATACAAAATTTAAGAATGTGACATTATATCCATTATAATACATCAATAATCTTGTTCAGTACAGGATGATTTGGCAACTCCAGTTCCTGTAATGCCAGTGTGCAATTCCTAGTTGTCAGTGTCATACGATGCTGAAGACCATGGAAAGATACTGCTCGTAGGACACCTGAATCCAGCCATCTTGATCGGTATCATAACGTCGGAAGACATCAGTCAACCTCTGGAAAGGGAGGAAAAAAACCCCATACGTTTTTGTACTTCGGGAAGATTCAGACTGCCATGTGTTCCCCTTGCCCCCTAGGTTTCTGTAGCTTTATGAACACTTTCTGTTCATCCCCTCTGTAGACGCTTTACAATCTCTATATGCATGAGGTAGCTTTTTGCCATATCTCATGCTTGAGCTGCGTAGCAGGTCTGATTCTAAAACCACCTTATGATACAATACCTAAGGCTATCCAGGCACTTCTTTATAGACCAGACAGTTTTTAGTAACTGGCTTTAAAGGAGGGGCGGGGGGGAGTGGGACAGGACACAACGGACAATGCACAATTCTCATGAGACATTTGAGAGAGTCATCTGGAGACAGAATCCAAGCATTTCTCATCTTCTAGCCCAACGTGCTTTTATGTATCAGTAGTATCTGAGCTGTCTGTAAAAGCCCTGAGGTGCCAGGCAGCACAGAGAGAGAGGGGACCAAAATAACTACCAGCACAGTTTCACTAACACTGGCTGAATGACGGTCAACTTCAAAGCCCCCTTTACCAGAGTTTAAGTTTGGAACCAAGTATAATCAGCTTCTATTACACATGACCATAAAAGCACCTGATGTTTCAGCAGACTTACAGCTAGAGACATAAAGGAGAAGAACAAAAGAGATGTATGCAAGTAACAGAGATAGATACTACTTATACTGGGCACTCCTTTCTCTTCATGTTGTGTATCAGAAGATGTCTTAAGGCACTGTTGCAATGCTGGCCAGTGACAGAAGAGAAACCCTCTTCCTGTCCTACTAAAACTCAGCTTGTCCACTGCTACGGTTTCTCAACTTTTCCCTAAAGTCTGACACACATTTCAGAAAAGTCAGAGACACTCAGAGAACCCTTAAGCGCTGAGGTGAGGAATCATCCAGTGATTTCTAAACAAAGGAATACGCCGGTAGAAGTACAGTTCTCTCTACGTGTATACACATATTCACACATGCATTTCTGTTACAGAAAGGATTTTTTTCATTTTGTGGTTTTGTTTTTTCATTTGTTTGTTTGTTTTAAAAATCTTTTAAACTAAAATCTTTTACTACCATTGCCCCTACAGGAACAGCAGTGACGAAAGACTGAATAGTTCAGCTGCTAGCTCAAATTCCTTTTAGTCAGAGCATTAAACAGAGAGATACACAAAAACCTCACAATTAAGACTGTGACAATTATGGGCACCACAGGACCGGACACACTCCAGTTTTAACACATCCAAGATCCAGAGGAAGTGTATTAAACTAATGGAAATAGTATTAAGTGTTTTCCTTTTAAACACTGTGACCTTTTTACATTTTTTTGCCCCATAAAAATAAATATTTAACAGGTCAAAAAAATTGTGTCAAATTTACTTGGGATGTGAACAGGTAACAGGTAAAGACCAATAAATGACAATGTTTCTAGCACCTTGTGTACACTTTATGCAAATGGTTTATTTATAAGCAAGTTCTAGATCCAGTATTAAAGTGAGAATCATAAAAGCCTAAGAAAAGGTGATTTTTTTTTTAATTGACATTGAAGTACATCTCCTTTCTTACCTGTAAAACAACACAGCACTGAATAAAGTCATCAAAAGCAACTTGTCCTCTTCCTTGTCTGTCAAATTTCCGAATAAGAATATCGTAGAATTGGTCAGACAGTCGGTAACCTTGGAAAAGAGAAATGCTTTAAAAGGTTTTAATTACTGCAGTCCTTCTATAAAAAGAACTAGGCTGTTTAGCAGGCATGTATAGCAAAACTAAAAAACTGTAAGGAGTTACAAGAGACAGGATTTTTCTTTTTGGCAAAATATTTCCACTGCACAACAAAGGTGTTAAACACATGCATTAAAAACCGTGCTTAATAATAATTATAGACAGAGTCACAGTAAACATAATTACTGATTAAACTGACTGGTTGGTTGAGGGGACGGCTTAGGGCTGCAGCTCAAGTTTAGTATAAATGAAATCAATTGAATAGAAGTTCTTTCGCTGTCAGAACGTTACTGTAGCGTAGACAGCTGGCTTCCTTTTACACAGCAGAAAGCTCTTATCAAGTACCTCTGTAAGTTCAGACATTTACCTGAAGTCTGGGTAATGCTCTCGGAGCAGCCCATAGAGCAGACAGAAAACATTCCACACATGTACTGACACATCCAGTTTCCTTCCCCCCCCAAAAGGAAATAGCTTAAGCAGCAGTGCTTGTGGCATGGATATCTTTAAGGGGTACCTTATACCTGAAAGGGTGACTGCGTTTCACCTGTGTCATTTTTAGTCACATTTGTCAGAGCAGTTACAGCCCCAACAATAAGCAGCTCATTTGATGACATAACCCAGTCATAAAAACTGTAATTACAAATGAATTACCAAAACCTGTTAGTGCTTGCTTTAGTTCATTTTTGTCAATCATTCCAGAATTGTCTCTGTCATACGTTCTAAAGACATTCTGCCAGTCTGAGATGTACTTCCAGACTCCTGTGAATTCATTGAAGTTCACACCACCTTTGTTTTCTCTGTCAAACATGCCTGAAATAAAAAATACGAAACACATATAAAACCTTAATTGTAATACTCCTCAGTAAGATCTACTAATACTTTTAAGAAGGCAGCAAGAGCACTTTGCAGAAAGTACTGAAGACAGAAATTGCTAAAATGCAGTGGAAAGTTCTGCCAAAAAACCCCAAGCAGTCATCCACTGAAGGAAGAAGAGAGAAACCAAGATAAAATAGGACCAGAATGAATCACGGAATGTTTATTTTTCCTGGATTTTCATTTCCAGTTTGAAAATATTCAGGGCTTGATTGATCATCCTGCGGCAAAAAGGGTGAGGTGGGGGCAGGGTGGGTGTTCTTTTCTAAGGACACAGGGAAAAGTCTATGGACTGCCAGAAGTGCTGGGATACTCAACTGCATTTGGCTCGGCGACACTGCCACCTATACAAACAGCATGTCGCACAGCAACAGGACTCAGACTGCTGCTGAATACTTATTAAAAACAATGCAAAAAATTTAGTCCTTGGATTTATGAACTGTATGATGGAAAAGATTTTTCATGCTCGAGTTTTTATCCTTCTGTTCAACCACCATCACCTGCCACATTTCTGGCAATTGTTTTAGGACACTAAAGAATTCGAACATTGTAAAGCTGCCGTTTGGTCTTTTTTGCGCAGAATGGAGAATTAAAATGCAAGACAGGAAAAACTAGTTACGAAGACAAGCTATGTAATACCTTTCTAGAATATTTAAGCTGATGATTTCCCTACGCAAAAGTTACATTTACTATCTACTCAGTTGTATAGTAACATTTTCTCAGACTACTTCGACAACTGCACGTGTGTGCACACAAAGGGC
>NW_010522608.1:42638-48730 GCF_000687285.1 Phaethon lepturus
GGGAAAACACTCAAGTTTAACTTACTACTGCTGGGCGCTCTGGAGAAAAAAAAAAAAACCCAAACAGTGCAGCAACTGACAGCAGTCACAATCGTCTGAACAAATCACAAAACACTATCTTGACTATTTCACACCACACAGCTACACTCACCAAGAATTGACCTCACTGTTGCTGGATTAAATGGAGTCCACGTGCCTGAAACAGAAAGAATTACTTAGTTCCTCAATACTAAGTAACATTTTAAAGAAAAAATGCAACCAACAAACCAAGAAAAAAATCAGGTAAGAACTTAAACAGTGACTTCAGAGATAGATGACATGGGGCTAGCATATTATAAAATAAGGCTGCTTTGAAGTAATTATGTTCTTGACCATTCAGAGATTACTTCAGAGCAATGCTTTACAGATACTACACAGAAACAAACATTCTTCAGGCTGCACCAAAAAAACCACAAAAAAAACAAAAGCCCAAAGCATTGGAAGAACTAACGTTTTTTTTCATCCCAGGTAGTCATGAGGTATTGGATAAAAGGCAAGATCAAAATTGAAGTCCCCCTTTTTCTACTGATGGGAGCAGAAGAATTTTAACTCAAACAAGGTCTCATACCTATTCCTCAGTAAAAACCCATCTGCTTAGTTCCTATTTTACAGGTGGCCTACTCCAGGACATTTAGTTTCTGACAAGTGAAAAGAAAAGGCTCCTAACATGGCATAACCACACAGTGCAATTTAGAGTTGAGTTTCGTATAAATCCCACCTCCACTCCTAAATCAATGAAGTCTTAGTTTAAATTAGCATTTTCAGACCAAGAAATGTTCCTGCTTAAAAGGGCCTGAGCAGTACTCATCTGAAGAGCTTTGTACTTCTCTGAATATTTAGAGGCTAGTCACTTTGGAGTAGTTTTCACTTGGTTGGGGACATTCCAGAGTGCTAGAAAGCATTAAGTTTTAAATTAAGAGAAAAACTATGCCTCAACTAGAATTTCACCATCACTTCTCTAGAGCCAGTGAAGGAACCAGGAAGACCAAGAAGCATACATTAACTTAACTGTGGTTGAGTGCAGGGACCACAAAAGAACCAGTAAGACTAGGGGTACCGTAGAGGCACCAGCAACGATGCAGTTAGCTGACCACAAATACCTAATAGAAAGGCTGTGTTGGGATTAAGCAGGCTTTGTGAAGGCAGAGCTGCTTTGCTGGACCAAGCTGCAGTGGGGTAAGCAGCACTTATACCAGTGCCGAATTTCTCCCACAGAAGGTAAACTCTATCAGTGCAAGTCTACAGATCCAGCAAAGGGGAAAAACCCTATACTGTAGGCAGGGCATATGACTATTGGCACATAAAGAGAAACAAGCAGAGAAAAAGGAGAGTGAACATGGCTTTGAAAATTCTTAAGCAGTATTTTAGACAGAGAACATCAGTACCTTAGAGTTGTATGTCTCCTGACAAAAATGAAAAATAATGGAATTATTAATAGGGTGCCAGCATTTAACTGAGCAGAATAGAGGAAAAAGGGAAAACTCAGTTTGAAAGTTATTTCATGTTAAAATTTTCAAGCGACTCATAGACACTATATAGTGAAACCAGAGCAGCTCCAGTGCCGAAAAACTGTACTGATTTCAGCCTGTTCCAATAAACAGTGACAGACTCTTCCTTCCTCCTCCCCTGACTCTACTATTAACTTGACATGGCATCACAGACAAAAAAAATCAAGGAGGAAGCATAGGATTTTATTGTGCAAACAACATATGAAGTGGTGATCCGTCCCTCCCAGGTAAGTAGACTGTTATTTGCATAAATGTGACATCTTGAAAAGCTGAATGTCAAAAACACATTGAACTTCAAATTTTAATAAGCACTATGCAGACTTTAAAAAATGTTTTAGAAATAAACACATAACATTCTTTTAGCCCATGTTAGATTGCAGGACAGCTACACACAACCATCCACTAGAGGACATATTTTGAAAAGAATATAGTGAATTGTTAGTGACTTTGATGTACAAGATCTAGAATCTCTCAGAAAGAAGGAAGCTTACAGTTCTGCAAATATTTTGTCTAATAGTGAATTCACTTGGTGGGGATTCTTCATAACTGCAAAGCACTGAAACTGCTACTCTACACTGTAAATGAGGAAAAAAAAGAGTTCAGATAGTCATCACTGCCTATTACCCTTAAATTCAATCAGATGAGAAGATATTTAAAATATATGAAGTTTAAAGCAGCAGGTAAAGCCAGGTTCTCACAGTTATAAACAGCACTGTAATCTTAAATTAAAACAGTGGCTTAATTTAACTTAGCTTTTGCTGAAGTTTTTATTCAAAATAGTATTTTAGTTATGGATCATGTCCGGCAGCTACAATATATTGCTTTTAATTTATCAGATATATTATTAAGCAAATATTCTAACTCCAGCCTAATTACAAGACCACGTTTTTACCAACTAGAGCCATTCAAATTTATTTCAAGCCAGGTAGTTAATGACAAAAAGGAGCCTTTCAATCTGTGTGCACTGCGGCTCGCAACATCAGTTTAAGCCCTTCTCAGTCACAAAGCACAGGAAGGATGAAGGAATTAAACCTTGGAAGAAGGAGAACTTGATATGGACTCAAAGGTGCACAAACAGCTTCAATATGCACATTTTCAGATTTCTCAGTGGGAAAAAAAACAACCACAAACTACAACTCTACCAACACTAGGTCACCACAGGAAAGTAAAAATAGGCTACTGGAAAAGTTTTTATTTTAGTTTTTATTTTGCTTCCATGAGTTATTTGACCATACCCTAGTTATCCTTTAACCATTTATGACAGGGAACTGAACCGACAGACTCCTAGAAGGTTTTAATACTAGATCTAGAGTGCATCTTTCTACTTTATTAGGAAAAAAACCCCAAACATGCCTCATTTGGAAAAAAAAATTAAATTACCATCTTCAACTGCTGCACCACACTGTATGAAAATATTTTATGTGCAGTAAAAAGGCTGGTTGTAAACATCTGATCTTTGTCCAGGTTATACACTGACCCTGGTTAAAAAACAAAGGTTCAGTAGTGATGAGCGAGGAATATATAAGTTTATGTTTTCTATATACGAGTTTATGTTTTCTAGGAAGCAGAGGTGGAAAAAATAAAGGGATGTGCATGCCTTCATTCCCCAGAATACAAATCAGTAATGCTGACAATAGGTACTCAGTTTATAATACATTATTACTAACATGCACCAAACCCAGAAAACTTTCCTTGAAATAAAAACACGCCCCACCCCAAAGTAAAAATGGGCTCAGAAAAAAAAAAAACAAAAAACAAAAACCAAAAAAACAAACCCAAACGAAAACTAAATGAATAAAATAAAATCAGGGGGATTATCTACTTTTTTCCTCCCTTCAGCCTTTTGCTGTGGATTAAATAGTATTAATCAGTGGTAGGAACATCCCCCTCAGCCCAGTCAAAGATATTCTGGAATTAGGTAACCAGTCTAACATGAAATTTAGCATTAGGTTTACAATGAACTACCTCACTGCTCATTTACAGACTTACCATTGGATAATGCCTGCTGAAGTTCATTATCAGATATTATTCCACTCCTGTCCTTATCGACCCTGGGGGGTTGAGGGGAGAGGGAAGAAGAAAAAAAAAAGAAATGGTAAGCTTTAAATGCCTGAAATTAACACGTTCAACTTACAAAAGACTTCAACATTCTTGTTCTTACTCACCAAATAAGATTAATCTTTTCCTGAAAAGTCACTAATTGCATTTTACTTGGTAAACCATTCACAGTTACTGCAAATTAAACGCTTCATTCAAACTGATAAGACATTCTGGGACATGATAAAAGCTACAAAGAAAACTGCAAGACTTGCTTATGAGTGAAGAGACACACATGAGCAATGAAACAGTCTGAGCATAATCCACACAATAGAGTATTTTTATGTATTTATTTATTTTTAAAAGAAGAGCCCACCATGCTGGTTAAATCCACAAAATGCCTATGTCACAATACAGAGCTGTTTGGCACCCCCAGTGCCACTCAGTAAGATGTTGGCAATGTAGAGAAAGCCACTAATGCAACCAGTGCCAAGTACTGAAGGGATCTACAAGGAATCCAACCGCAGGGCCTTGACCCCTTTCAAAAGGGTCCAGGAAGTGAAAAAGCACAGGCAGGTGCCAGCTTCCATTGAGCCTTGTCTATTGCCTCAGAGAATGAAGTTCTGTCACCAAATTAAAAAACTAAGTAATTTCTGCCCAAATAAAGCAGGATCATGCCTTCTTTAGAAGGGTAACTGAAAGTGGTGGTGACTTCCTTCCGGTTTTTAGAAGGACCTTCCCCTTGACACTGACCATTTTTGTTTCCCCTTAGTTACCACCATTCCAAAGCAGAGTCCTGCTCAGTTGATCCCTCTGGAGAAGCTGTTTTTTCTTCCTTTAGTCCTTGTTGTCTTTTTCTAAACCTTTTCAGTTCATTCTACTAAATTCCCTACCCATCTCAAAAATTACATAAACTGCATACAGTATTCAAATTACAAGCATAATTTACATAATTATAATAACAAGATATTCCCCTTTTTTATTCTCTCTTTTTTCAGTATTCCTGATGTTTTTTATCTTTTATGAGCTGCTACTAAGTGTTAAGCTGATATTTCCATGAAAATGTGTTATGACCTACTTATCTTGCTCCTAAGCACCATCAGTCAGCTTAGAGCACATTCATTTTACATACAAAATGATGCAAAGTTAAAATGGGTCTTCCTTATGGACATCAGGTATCTACTCTGGATTTCATCTCACCATAATACAGTGAACATCATCCGGCCATGACAGGGTGATATGACCCAGTCATTCAGGACCGTAAGGTGCTCCTGCAAGTCTTCATCGGCCTCACTTACCCCAGCAATCAGTTAGTGTAACCTGCAAACTTCATCTGACCATCCAGCCTCTTTTCCCCCAGTTAATTGCTCCTGAACATATTGAATTAAGCTCCCAGAACAGCTCCATCTGTCATCATGGCAGATGACCACACGCTCTTCTTTTTAGTCAGCTATTTCTCCACCGAAGGACCCTCCCTTTCGTTCTACATATACTGGATTTCTTCAAAGGCCTTTGATACTTCTGTATGTTGAGCGTCTCTTTCGAAACTATACAGATGATATCAACTGCACCAGTTCCAGCCATATCTGTGCCCAAACCTTATCAAGCATATTCCAAGACCTAGAGAGTAGCCTGCCAGACAGGAATACTTTCAACAAAAGCCATGCAACTCTCCTTACTAGCTACGTTATTTAAAATGGCTTCTATTGGTTTGGCTGGTGCAGAAGTCAAACTGCTGATCTGTTTCTTTCTGGATCCTTTAAAAAGAGAAACAGCATTGTGCATACCTCCTCCAATGAAGGAGGATGAAGTGGTTTTACAGAAGGCTGGGTAGGTAAGCTGCCACATTCCTGAGGCACCAATGAGTTATTAAGTAAATACTAGCCAGTTTTAGTAACTTATTACTGTCTGTCTACTCCTCACCTCTTCTTGCTGTCACTTGAGTCAAGATAGAGCCTCTGACTATCTCCCATAAAAATGGATGCAACGTAGGAACCTCCCCAGTTCCCTCGCCATGGCACAAACATGAGAACTCCTTTAGCTTCATTACTACAACGGTCTTGACAGTGCACTTTTTTTTAACACGGGCCTGCTATCTGTCTTGCAAGTTCCTGCTCCAGGTGTGTTCAAGAGAATATTTGTTGTTAATTTTTAAGTTTCCCATTAAGCATTTATTAGATTCCTTTTTACAAGCCTTCCTGTACTGCTATGTTGATCCTCCAGACTTTACAACCCTTTCCGGATTCTCAGGTCAAAAATTACTTCAGCGTTTTCAAGGTTACCTTCTGGCTTCCATTAATCCCCCTTCCCTTCCTCTAAAAGGCAGCCACACTTATTCCTTCTCAAGCCTTTCTGAAAACACACCCTCAGATTCCTCCTCCTCACAGGGACAGAGCCGCCCTGCAAGACCCTAGTGCAGCCCAAGCAGCAAACCCTGCCTGGGACGCCGCGGACCGGTGACAGGCTCCCCGTAGCAGCTGACCGTTTCCGGGCGCCGCCCAACGCCCG
>NW_010522609.1:0-18078 GCF_000687285.1 Phaethon lepturus
TAAGGGGTGGATACTGTGCTGGTTTCAGCTGCGATAGAGTTAGTTTTTTTCATAGAAGCTAGTGTAAGGCTCTGCTTTGGATTTGGGATGAAGAAAATGTTGATAACGTGCTGATGTTTTGGGTTGGTGCTGAGCAGTCAAGGAAAGTCCCGGTTTTGGTTTCAGCTGCGATAGAGTTAGTTTTTTTCATAGAAGCTAGTGTAAGGCTCTGCTTTGGATTTGGGATGAAGAAAATGTTGATAACGTGCTGATGTTTTGGGTTGTTGCTGAGCAGTCAAGGACAGTCCAGCTTCTCGTGCTGGCCTGCCAGCGGGGAGGCTGGGGGTGCTCGGGGAGCTGGGAGGGTACGCAGCCAGGACAGCTGACCCAAGCTGGCCAAAGAGATATTCCCTACCATATGACGTCATGCTCAGCATATAAAGCTGGGGGAAGAAGAAGGAAGGGGAGGGGGGACATTCAGAATCATGGCGCCTGCCTTCCCAAGAAACCACTACACATGATGCAGCCCTGCTTCCCTGGAGATGGCTGACCGCCTGCCTGCCCGTGGGAAGGGGTGAGTGAATTCCTGGTTTTGCTCTGCTTGCATGCGCGGCCTTTGCTTTACCTATTAAACTGTCTTTATCTCAAACCATGAGTTTTCTCGCTTTTAGTCTTCAGACTCTTTTCCCCATCCCACCGTGGGGGAGTGAGCAAGCAGCTGCGTGGGGCTTAGCTGCCAGCTACGACACATGGTAACATATAGATTACATTAAAATTCTCTCTGAGGTCTGAGACACACTTCAGCAGAAACAAAGATCTAAATCAAAAACTTAACCTTTAAAAATGAAAATCTCAAAGCAGACATTTCTGTTTCCCAAATACATCTACTTTTATCCATAATAGAACAACAAAAAATATAAAAATTCTGACATTTCTCACAGAACTGAATGGGTTTTTGAGGTTACCACACATCACAAAACTGATGAACAACATAAATTAGTTACTGTTAACAACTAAGACAAATTCGATAAAAGCAGGTGCCAGCATTGCATAAATATTAAAATCTATGCACAGTGTTCGATTTTAAGCGAGACAAAAGGTAGACCTACAGGTCTTCCTCTTTACTGGTTATCTGCAAGCATTAGGATGACAGAAACCGAACGTACACCTTTCAAATTTTGAGAAACGAGCATGCGTGCCAAAGGCAGCATGCACAGAGGCACGGGCTGTCACCACCACCAATTCCGAGCCTGACCGCTGCAATCGGCAGATTCCTGTCCGCTCCGAAAACACTTGGATTAGGCTCTACACCACTGAACAATAGTAAAACATCAGCTGCTACTCACAGAAGCTTCATTTAAACTGTAAAGGCCCATCTGTGCTGTGAAGCTTCACATCTGGCTGCAGTGAAGCACCAACCTACAAAAGGTAGATATCCACCCGCTACCGAAGCTGCGTATCAGCCTGCCCCAGTCCCACCGGCAGTACTGGGTCCCGGAGCGCTCCGAGATCCAGCACGCGGCACCCACAGATGCCGGCATCTCTCCCTGCGTATCCTGAATTCAGGCTCCCTTCCAGTCCCACCTGCCTTTGTAGAAATTAATGTCAGCGTTCTTCTAGGAAAGACACCAAGGCAAGAAAGGAGAAAAAAAGAGAAAGAAAGGAGCCCAGAAGATCTCATGAGTCTCACGTCCTCACTTTAAAGGCAGACAATACCCTGCCAGGCTAGCTACAGCAGACAACTGAGCCCTCAAGCAGCTTCTATCTACATCTAAGGTCTCCCTTCATGTACACTATCTGATCTACCGCCAGACACACCAAGGACATGCATCCAGCTAAATCACAGGAACCAGTAGCTATGTTGGCCTCAAGCCTGCCCTGGGAGATGCTATATACAGATACGGCCATAGACACCTTGATAAAGCATTCCAGCGAGAAAAAAATAAAAGTACAAGCTGGAATTTAGGCCAGGATCCTCAAGTAGCATAAAATATCCCCAAGTCAATGGCTTTCAACATGTATTACAGCCACAGAGATTAAAATAGCGCAAAGAGATCTGCCCATGTCAAGAAGTCCAGAATATTGAAGAGATCTGTCCAGATCTCAGCCACCACTGTGGAGGTCTGGTGAACTGATAAGCTGAATTGATCAGAGTGAATGTCAACTAAAAATTACTCATTGGTACTGCAAAAGAGTATGTCAGTAGAAACCAGTTTGGAAGTTCCTGAAGATAAAATGAAGCAAAGTGGAGCCAGCAGAAAACAATGAGTAATATAGGGACAAAAATGTAAAATTCCTTACTTTTTAATCACAAACCGGATCCGCTCCTTTGCTAGAAGTATCCTCTCAAGACGGGGAATGCCGTACGTGGATGGCCGCCTGAAGGGGATTCCTTCTGGCAGTCCTTCCACATATAAATCTTCCACATGTGACTGGAAGAGTGGGTATGGGATAGACACTGGACCTTTTGCTTTTATAGCTTGAGCTTTAAGGAAAAAGGAGAATAAGAACATTAGACTAGCTTGTAGTTCTACTCAAATTATCTGTTTGAAATCACTTGGAAAACATTAAAATTAGCAGACAGGCAATAACCCCCTCAGCACATTTAAACATGCAAGCATTCATATTGGAGGGGTGTCTTTTTGTTTTATAGCAAAATCACTCTAATTCACAGTAAACAAGCTGCAGACCTGCATACATATGCAGATTCTCCTCTTTTCCCTTTACTCTGTAAACATTTAATAACAGAGACTGCACCGGTTACAGTGAAGTTTCACAGTATTTTGGTTTTGTTTAATAGCACATTTTGAAAGATGAAATTATCTAGACTGAATTATAAACCAAGCATGTGTCAGTTCATTAGGTGTGATTATTATTATTTGTTACTACTATTGGGTTACAAAAGTCATTAATGCTTTGGAGGAGGGACGCACGTCCCTTCTTTTGAGTGAATTCCTAAAGCTTTGGTATATCTTAGAAACCCAAGGAGTCGTAATGAAATAAACAATACACTTCTAACACCATCGAAAAAAGCATGGCCCTACTAATGAAATCTTTGAAGCAAATGAAAAGCAAATAACAGTTCACCCACAGCTGGAAAATAACCTCTATGTATTTCTTTAAGTTATGAGGACCATAATCATATCAATACACCTACCAGGCTGGAAAATACTGGAGAATGGCTTGATGGTTTGCAAACACCAAGAGGGCTGATTTCTTTATCCTCACAAGGGTACATTAATTTTGTAGGCCATGCAACAAGAATTCTCTATGACCATCTGACTGGTCTGAAAATAGTTCGGTACATTCTGTTGTTTCGCTACAGAAGTCAGATGCAAAAAAATTATTTGCCGAGAGAAAGGCCAAGCTGAGGCCAAATTAGAGTACAGTGATGTTGTGGCAGCGTTTCCAAAAGCAAAGCTACTCAGGGCACCTTTTCAAGCAATTTAATGTAACGTGAAAGCAGCCCATGGTTCAGCATCGGTGTATACAAAATGCTCCCGTTAACTCACAAATCCTTAAAAGCAATAAAACGTTTTAGGTTTCAAAGGCATTTGGGTAACGTACTCTTTCAACCACTTGGAAGCAGAACAGTTCCAGGTATGTTTATCACAAAACAGGGAAGTTTTGAAAATACTGTATGTATCTTGGTCTTGTATTCTGATGAGGACCGAACATCAAAATTTTAGAAAACCGTGAGAATAAAATTTTAGAGAACGCTGTGTTTCATCTAGACTTGGTTTCAACTGCCAAATGTCGGACCGCCAAAACTGGAGCCAGAGAACAGATATGTACCGAGAGGGACATGAACCCAAAGATGACTCTTAGCAAATAGTCTAAAGAAACCCTATTCAAACCTGTGTCAAAGGAGCTGCAGAACAATCACCAAAAGAGCTGTTGTGCATCACACCAGTCCTTCATTAAAGTAGATTTTTATTGCAGTCATATATCTCTTCCAAAAAATTAAAAAAACATTATTCTCAGCCCTGGAGGCTGTTGTGGCAAGTAGTGAAAAGCATAACAAATCCAGCAGACAAGCCTCAGAAGGAAACAAGTGTTTGTGAACCACAGTTAGCCGCAGGAAAAAAGATCAAGAACATCACTAAAATCTAGATCACTACACAGCATCAAGTAAGAACAGCTTCAGAGTAATAAAAATCCTGTTTGTTTAAATAAGTAACAAACAAAAAGTAAGTTTTTACAAGTGAGACTCCTTACTTCTCTTAAATCAGCAAACATTTTAGCAAATACTCTACTACTACTACTGAAGCGAGGCTTCTTAGATTTGGAACCTTACATGTTTTTGCATAGAAATCTTATTGAATATAGGTTTCATTTTTATAAATGAATCTGTATTTGTAAGCCACTAGCTTGTATTTACACTAAAAAGTAATCCCATTTAGTTTACATCTAAACACAAAACTGGATATATTTTCAGATATGTCAGTTGTAATGGATGACAATGACTGACTGACATTGCTAAAACACTTTGGAGCTACAGAAGCCAACAAATCTGAGGAGCATTCTGGGAATTCTGGACATCCATAACTCATTTCAATAAATGGGAAATTGCATTGCCACATAGAAAGAATTGGAATCTGATATGGAATTGGTTTGTGAATCAATGAAATGTTGTCATCCGCTGGGAAAAGGGATCATTTAATATCATATGGCCTCCTACGGAAAGTCAGGAATAGCTCCGTATTCAACAGACTCCACAGGAGATTTTTCGAGTGGCTATGCCAAACATCAAAACCAAAGTTAAAGCAATTCACCAAGATTGATGCTCCTTTCTAGAGCAATTAGAATACTGTGAATCAGATTCTGAACTGTTTTTCTTGGTGTGAGTTGCTTTCAGTGGGCTGTTTAAATGCCAGACGATAGTCACACCCAAAACACGTAATAACTCCAAATCACAAGGTCCGTTCTGAAAGCACTTCCACTTTCACCATCGTTTATTTTGAAATTTTTGTTGATGCTGTTTTAGTCTGTGATATGTGGACACCAAATATGTCTAGTTGCAGCATCTGGAGACAAATTCTGAAGTCTAACACATGTGCTGCTTTTTTTCTCCAAGAACCATTAACATATAATTGTTGCTTCATTGCAAATCGGTCATAATCAGAAAGGAACAATCAATCAGTGGTGACCTCTCCCCAGAGCCATTTTAAAAGATTATTTCACTTAAGGACTACAGAAAAAAAGCCAGCTCTCTCAAATGTGGGTGCCCGAGACATAAGCACACTGGAGCTCCAGGAAACTGAGCACAACTGAAAAATAAAATGAAGTTTCGCACTTAGGTGCCCAACACAGGCACCCAATTTTGAATTATTCTGCTCATCAAAAAAGCTATTTTCCCCAGTTTTAAGTCTTCTAATAATATTTAACCCTTTGGTGCCGTCAGTACTGGTGTGCTCCTGAGCCAACAAGAAGGTGCACGCCAAACAGCTGTGATTTATGGTGTCAAAGGACTAGAAGCAATTGTTTGGAAAGGAGTGTAACACATACCGTATTTTTTTTCAAACAGCTCTTCAACTTGCTTTCTCAAGTCTGTAATTCGCGCATTCCATTTCTCTGCAAAGAAAAGAGGAGGACATGTCAGACTACAAACAAAACTGAGAATCTCTTGTAAAACCTATGTTACCACTAACTGAAATGTGCAGCGTGCTTTTACTGCTCACTTGCTTACAGGTGCCTGTGGAGTATGGTATAGGTTCTACCTTAAAATACATGGATACATTCAGAAAGAAAAAGGATAGAATAAAATGTTGAAGATTACCTCCATAACTTGTGCAGATGTTAAATCAAGTTTCAAAAAATACATAAACCAGGCTAAAGTCACTTCCAAAAATCGTTTCTCTTTGAGGCTCCGTCAGCAGCTCTCACTACCATCAGGGGTAAAGTCAGTTTGCAGCCGCTGTTGATAGTTATCTAAATCTGGGCGCTGAAAAGCTTAATTAGTGACGCTTGATAAAGCTTACAGCGAGTACATGAAGTTGTTTCGGTGCAAATCTGTACAACTATCTGGGTCAAGAGGCATCATACCATCCTCTACCTTAATCCAGTATTTCTCCAGGTCCTGATGTTGCAAAACATTCCCATAAATCCTATTTCTATTGAAAGAAGATACAGGCTGCAAGACAAAAGTTATCCAAATCCAATCATGTGTTCCATGGAGAGCTGGATTAAACGGCAGAATTTTAACATCTAATTTTCTGCCTGTGACAGAGAGCACACATTTTCACAGCTTTTTGTACTATCTCAACGCTTTTGGGAAAATGCCACAGCTCTTTTGTAGATGGTACCAGATGCTGGCTGGCCTTTTAAGAATGAGTTAATAAGCAAGTGTATTAAAGCTTATTTCTTACACCAAAGATTTGAATCTAGTAACCACAGAGGTCAAAAAATGAGGCCATTCAAGCTATTACACTTCCACTTGTCAAAATAATCTTATATCAGACATGACAGAGGACTGAATTTTAAGTCCGTATCAAAAGGGGTTTAAATAGTCATTCTCAGACCAATGTACACAACTTCGGTGGCCATGTTTAAGTTTATATATTTTTAATGTGATTCCATGGATATCGAGAGAACAGCATGCTTCAGATGTGTGCACGAATAAGACCTTGTTTAGCAGGGAAAGGGTGTTTTGGCATGCTGCCTTACATCCACACATAAACTCTTCATTCTAGTTACCTGGCATATCACCTACATCAATTAAACAGCTTATATTTTGAAATAACATCCTTGTGGATAAATCTATATATTTGCTTCTGCCACCCTTTTCACTGCTATCCTGTAGTGCACAGCTTCTTAGCTGATAAACATGTCTTGAGCTCAATGTTTTCTGTTCCTGTGTCACTTCAACCTTGTAATACTTCCCCCTTCAACTCAGATGTATAGCCAGGTGAGGCTCTTTCTGACTCCAGTACAACCACCGACTGCTTTTTTTTTTGTTGACCTGCAGAACAACGGCTTAACAGCAGCTTTACCAGTAAGAGACAAGAAAATACGAGCCGGAATTTACTGGCCTAAAGGGGAAACCCTGCTTTACTCAGCAGAGCTGGTGAACGCGCATGGACGGTCCTGACAAGGGGTTTGAAAGGCACCCGTGTGACTCCAGATTGTAACCCAGAGGAAACGGTCACAGAGTCGAGATCCCTTCAGTCATCAAGCTCTGCGGCAGACTCACCAAACGATCTCCTCTAAACTCAGGCCAGTTTCCGTCCGAGGGAGAACAGCCAGAAAGAATGTCATACCATGTTACAAAGCAACCGTATAGAAGTATGTGGATAATGCTGTTCTCAATATTGGTTCTTGCTGCAATTTTAGGAGAATCTGCTCCTGCCCAGCCTGCTCTCCCTCTGCTTGTTAGCATGCTGACGAGAGTGCTCCTACGTCAGCCGTGAAGTCATCAAGGCTTCGTTTTTCTCAGTTACCAAACCCTACAACCAATGGCCGAATACTCCACGTGGATCTTCTCAAGCAACTACTTCCGTGCCCCTCTCCCTCCAGTGGAAACACGACAGGGATTAATAATCAAATACAACACAACACAGGCATGTTTATTTGGAATGGTGGATACACAGAGAATAGGCAATTGAAAAAAAAAAAGTCATAAACTGGCTCACGTTTTGATCAGCACACTCTTTTTTTTTTTTAGCTACTTTTGTATTTTGAGTAAATTGCCAAGCTAGGCTACAGAGATATTTCAAAATTCAGAGGGGTTATCAGGTAACCAGCATGATTTTTCATCAGATTGCCAGCATTATTAACCCCTTGGATTCAGATCACTGACTGTAAAAACATTCTTTTGTCACACACTTCACGCTCATGTAGCAAAGTTGAAGACCTGCCACAAAGCTAAACTGATACTGTGCTTTGGTGATCACTCACTGCAAAGCATTTTAGTTTTCCCGTAGGCACCAAGGTAAGTGGTGGTTTCCTCCTATTCCCACATATACACCTTCTGATCCATGGGAAACACCATCCCAGTTAAATAACAATCCTGAAAACTTCTCCAGCTCATCCAGAGTCTCTTCAATTTACCCGACTCTCTGCTCCTTGGGGACGTGCTCCAGGTAACATCTCCTAGAGCAGGGGCAACCTGAAGAGTGCACACACAGCGATGCTCAGGTACTAAGCACGTTCCTATTCCCATCAACATGCCACACAGTACTGTGCGGGGAAATAAAATGGAAAACACACAGCAACTCCAAGCGTGCAGCAGGCTGGCAAAACCTGCGTTCAACGGCACGTCAAAATAGGGAAACACTACACACACTTTCCATCACTGTCATAGTGAGACAACAGCTAAGGGGACTTTTCTTCTAGTAAAATGGCATGACAAAACTGCAAGACACAACTTAAAGCTTCTGAGCTGTTGATAAAATCTCTAAGCAAACAAAAAAAAACATTGTGGGAAGAGATTTTTACTGACAGTGCCAGTTCCTTTCAGCAAAGACATTTTAAACCTTAAATAGTTGGTTCAGAAATATTTTTGAAATCCAACCTCCATTCCCAAAGATTATCAATTTCTATCAAGCATTTTACCAGATGCTTTTCATTCCTCCTACTGGTTACAATTATTTCGTTTTCCACTTTGTTTTCCTGTTTCCACGAAACTAAGAGCACAGCACATTATTCACCTGATCTCTGGTTCAATCAAGGCATACAGGAAGTCTCTCCAGCACACAGCTATCAAACATCTGGATCTCAGTGTTACCTAAAATGCTGAAAAGTCCTTATCAGATGAGACGGATTTCTCTCCCTAGCATCTAGACCTACTTTCCAGTCTTCTGAGCGCATGTGCCTTCGTCATTCTGCAGCTATTCATGACAGAATTAATCATCTTTCTCCTGTCCAATTATCTAATATCAGGCTTCATTAGACAAAGGTGCAAAGTCTTCTGAAATGTCCAAGCAGCAGCACTGCAACTCCCAACAGTTGCTCTTTTTTTCATTACAGCAAATGAAGTCTGTTTCTCTAAAGCTTCTCACATTCATTTTGTGTTTTAACCAGATCTTGCAACCCACAGAGAAATACCACTTTCTGTAGGTGTACCCCAAAAGTGAATATGAGGGGCAATAACCTCAGTACAATTTAGGAAGCCCGGGAATAAAGATCTCTGAATAGCCTGCGAGCTGCAAAACACTGTAATCTAACTGCACAGCAGGTGGTTAAGAGCAAAGTTTTCTTGAGAACAGCCCAGAGAGATAATCTACCAAGTCAACTCAGAAGCAACAGTGAGCAGGTAAGCTGTAAGCTGTTCTTTAACTGGTGTTTCAACACTGCAAGCTCAACTCAAACTTTTATGATCCTAGTATTTTATTACCTTTGCTCTCCACAGCTAATCAAGCTCACTGTTTATTCCCTTCAAACACTGCTGGCCTGCCAAGCCTAGATGCTGTTTTCTATTAAGGGAATATATTCTAGCAAAAACTTCTGCAACGTTAACTGCTCCATCTTCTCCACTACTAATGTTGCCATTATTTTCTCTTGACCCAACCAAAACTAACTAATGCCTCATGTGGAACTGCCTATTAGTATTAATGATCTTTGAGATCAGAGCTCTCAACAATGTTTTATTAAGTTTCACAGAATTAGCATGAAATAAAGTTTCACGCAAAACAGATGTCAGAAGAGGTTCCACAGGGATTTTTCAATTGACCTCAAATCCCAGCGTTCCTAATAAACATCTCGAACACTGCCAAAGCACATATTCCTGATTGTGCAGAACCTTACAGAAGTACACAGATCCATGGGATATCTGCCCAGAAACCAAACCAAACAAAGAAATAAAGGAGAGGTAGGGAGCTGCAACAACTCACATGGGAAGTATCTTCAACCTGCATAACTACAGCGTGTGTGGATGCATTTCTGCAGTGAAAACTCTGCTTAAGATATCATGACAGAAGACTACCAAAAAGACTCCAACTTTTTGTGTGTCCACAGGGATCGAGGCAGGCTACTCAGCGTAATAGAGTCATTTGGTTACCATCCCAAATGTGGCTCCCTGCGTCACATCTTCGTTCTTCACAGCACATATCAAGAAAGACCAGCTAGACAGGCTCTCGACCTCCGGTTTGCCATAATTCCGTACACTAGTAAACTCAGTTTTACCTTCTTGTCTAAGAAATCAGCTGACAAAAATCTAGACTTATTTTTATTTTATTAAATTACCTGCAGTGTCTATTTAGCTGGTCACTTTGAATAATGAGAAACAACAGAGGTAGCCTACGATGACGATTATACTGCTGTAATACATCTACAAAGAGCCCTGGGCTCTTAAATGAATATTCACACTGGTGTGCCTCACTCCTGCACTGTGAAACTGTCTAATACCTTTTTATAAAACAGAGAGACAAAATAAACTTTATTTTTTATCTTACCAAAATTGAACTCTCTCACTTTTCTTCTCCCAGTATTGGCAGCTTCATTAGCTGACTCAGTGTTCTTCGGCCTCTTGTTTGGGGGTAAGTAATCGTCATCATCTTAAAGAAACATAAAAATACCACTGCTTTAATGTCCAGAGAACTCACAAGCAATGTTGGAACTGCTTTGAATTTCAAAGCTCTGATGCAAGTATTGAGCTGTGGTTTATCAGGGCATCAAATTTTGCAACGAATTACTTACCTGAGTAACTTCAGAAAGCTACTGGCCTGTGTAGGAACAATTTGCATAACAGAGCAAGCACAAGGCGTAAGATAGCAAAAAGCAAAGCTTCTTCTGTACTTTCTAAGGGCAACGGAGCTGGGGAGGGGGCTGGAGCACAAGTCTGATGAGGAGCGGCTGAGGGAACTGGGGATGTTCAGTCTGGAGAAGAGGAGGCTGAGGGGAGCCCTCATCGCTCTCCACAACTACCTGAAAGGGGGTTGTGGCGACGAGGGTGTTGGCCTCTTCTCCCAAGTAACTAGTGATAGGACAAGAGGAAATGGCCTCAAGTTGCGCCAGGGGAGGTTTAGATTGGATATTAGGGAAAATTTCTTCACCGAGAGGGTGGTCAGGCATTGGCACAGGCTGCCCAGGGAGGTGGTGGAGTCGCCATCTCTGGAAGTGTTCAAAAAACGTGTGGATGTGGCCCTTCAGGACATGGTTTAGGGGACATGGTGGCGCTGGATTAATGGTTGGACTTGATGATCTTGAAGTGATTCTGTGATTCTGTGTTCTGAAACACGGGCATCTCATGATCATAAAATGAGCATGCAACAGCAAAAGAAATCAAGAAGTAAGTTGTGCAGACATAGACTACATTTTTTATCTAATTAGAAGACTAATAAGTCTTGAAACACAGAACCTAAGTTTTATCTTGAAGAGCTCAAAGGTGCTATACCCGGTTTCAAACCAATGTAAAACTGATGGATGCAACTGAAATTCATTTAACAGGTCAGCCCTACCTCAAACACACACAAACAGACAAGGGGGCAAAACTGCAAACCCCGGGTATTTTTCAGTGAGCTGCTACTTAGCCAGTCACTTCCCAATCCAAAACACTATCTTCCCTACCAGTTAATGAGTTTTTAAGACTGTCCTGTTACCGAATACTTGCAACCTTAGAGAAAATGAATGGTTAAAGCAGACAAAGAAAATTAAAAGTTAATTTCACATATAGATTAGTATCTGCTCACCAAGGGTATAGCTTACTTAGGAAGAATAATATTTAATATTGATATCCCCTGCACCTGTGCAGTTGTTCTATATTCTGTTAGAGAAAACCTTTTCAGAGCATTTTTACTTTTGTGGTAAAGGCCTTTACGTATACACAGAACTTAATGACTATTCTCTTATTACCTCTTTTGTTGAGGTAATGTAAGAATTATTTTACTGCTGAACTGTAAAAAGGTAAAAGTAATGCCAGAAGTGTCAACTCTGTCCTAAAATGCATTGCCTAATTTCTAAATTGCTCATTTGGGGGTCTTAATCTTACGCATTCCAGAAGCAAGTATTACAAAAGCCAATCTCAGAATTGTTTTAAAGCAGTTACAGGACACGTAATTCACAAATACAAGAAATACAGCTGACTTCCAATCAACATCCTAGCATGAAAACGACAGGGATACTGGTTAGTGGGTTTAGTGCCAGTTAGATGAAAAAGGGAGGTAGTAAGTATAAATGTTTGTATCTCATATCTATTGCTATTAGACAAATAAATTGAAGCTTCACTTACACCACCTGTAACACATCATTTCTGTTACGGTACAATTCTTCCCAGAAGCTAGTGTTAACCAGAAATTTTATACAGCTACAGTGTTCTTATAGAAGAATGTATTCTTCAAAATAAATTTTGTAAAATCTTCTTAAAACCTAAATTAACAGCTGTTAAATAATGAGCATTCTTCATTATCAATGCTTGAAAAATACGTGAAAGATGCAAATCTCTGTCACACATAATTTCAAAACCAGCCCAGTAAGTCCAATATGTTTCTGTATACTCTGGTTTTGTAAAACTTCTGGATTAGATATGTTTACTAAGCAGTGCACGATCCAAACTGCAGTCAACACTGGCACATAATCCTATTTATTCAGTGCCAAGTAATGCAGGTATTGTAAAACATTTTTTGGACCTAAATATGCTCAATGGGCTGAAATCAATGAAGTGGAGAACTAACCTTCAATGGTGACCTCGACCTCAGGGTCCTCACTTGCTTCTGAAGGAGTGTGCTGGGAGGAATCTGAAGGGGGAAAAACAGGACTGCTGAATGATGGACACAGAAAAGATTTTTAAGTAAATACAAAATCATAGAGTGTTTGAACTAACACTTGTCAAAGCAGCCCCTTGGCTCACTGAAACATTTTGCATTCACAGCGTTCAACAACAACAGAAGCGGCGATGTTCCACCATAAGCCTTTAGGCAATTCTCGATGAGGGTAAGGAGGTGGGGATTATACTCGCTAAATTGCATGTGCAGCAGTGCAGAGTTGGTGTTAATGACAGTAGGAAATTCCTCATTCTTGGCTTAACGGGATTAATACAATCATGAATATTTTTCCCTTCGTTATCAAGGATTACTGAAAATATAAACAAAGACTGTGTGCCCCTACACATGATACATTTCTTTACCATTTATACAGACTCAGTTGTTGCGCTATAATGATTTCCATAACAGGCTGCAAGGCCAACCGTGAAAAATGAGAGGGAAATTCATAATCACAAATGCTTTTGTTGGGGCAGTCTGCACCAACATAATAAATAGGATTAGGTCTCTCCATACTTGGTGGGAGAAAGAGCAATTTGCATTTAGCTGCAGTAAAGTTAAAAAACAAGTGAAGCCCATTATATTGGAAACTATTTCAAAACTAAGTAGCAATGTATAAAGGAATATATTTGAATTATTCTGGCAGAGTAATGCTGAGCTTGTGCATTTGGAAGAGTATCTTCTTTCAGATCTCTGTAAACTGGAAGTACGATCACTTCGGGAGCAAGTCTGAAGGAATGTCCCCGTTCCACGGCTCTTCACGTGACGTCAGGTATAGCAGAGATTCAGCAGCATCTACTGAGGTACCTTAATTGAATTATATTCGAACTATGTCAAATATGTCATCTAGCTCATGGAAAACATAGTATGGTGTTTTGGTCTAATCCAGAGTGCGTGCTGGGTAGATAACTAGCAAATGCAAAGCACAACAGAAGGAAAGAATCAGGAGGTAATGATCTTTTAGTAGGTGTGAACATAAAGTACGGTCATGAAAATAACTATTGCATCAACTGATCATTTAGAACCTTTTTTGAGAGCATCAGAAAAAGTTAAAAAAAACCAAACCAAAACAACAAAACAATTTTTGGAAATTTAAGAACAGCCACAAAGATTGGCAAATGGTCCATCTAGTCCAGTACCAAATCCCCGAGAAAGTCGTAATTAAGAGAAACACGCAAAAATGTCAAAGTAGATGGTAACAAAGTTCTGGAAGAAAACTCCCAGATGGGACGTTTCTTTTTAAGTCACATTAAACCAACTGGTTTAAACACTGAAGTAACTCTGTTTTAAAACAAAGTACTGTCATCACTAGGTGTTTTCTGATCTTAGGTAAATACCCACAGCTCCTAAGCAGCAGCCTTCTTCACAGTTCTAAATGTCCTTCACTGGCACTGTCTCTAGTTTCACAAATTAATTTAAAACAATTTCTTTTGATGCACATATCCGTGACTTCCCGATGGCTGAGTTTCAATGACACCATGTCCGCCACTCATCCAATCTCACTAAGCCTCAGACACCTTGATCAGCTACAGCTGATCTGGGGGGTTCGAGGCGCACGTTGATTTTGCCACTTCCATTTTCACCATCTTGTCGAGGTTACTGGAGGGGAAAAACAGTGAAAACTCCCAGTGATATACACCAAAAGATACACGCGCACATCCCTCTGATGTTTTTCTTTGCAGAAAACAATAATTTCTGCAAATCTTCTGCATCACAGGCTGAAGCTTTCAGGCAAACTTTCTGAAGAACTTTAAATGCCTATTATATGTATTTCTTTAATAACGGTTAGAAGGATATACACCAAAGCCTTCATAAAATCCAAACATCATCGATTTTTCTTTCATACTCATTTTTGTGAGGATCAGCATAAATAATTTTATTTTACACAATCCAGACAAGACTGTCTACAGTGCGTGCCTGTTTAAACAATAAATGAAATTTAAGTTAGACTGTTACCTGCAATTTTTATCACTACCTGTAGACCTTTTCCTAAATACTAACCTTCACGAACAACAGGTTTATTCTATTTAGCAAAACCAGGCCACAACTTGCAGCATCTCTCTTACAGAAACTTGTAAAGGAGAACAGATTTGAGAAAAGAGTGTGCAACAAAACCATACTCTGACACAAAGAGCCACACTCACCATCTGTAGCTATAAAATTCTACATGGTCAAAACCAAATCAAAGCCAGAGTCTCAGCCATTTCGGATCACACTTCCCTTCCCTCAGGCTCTCTCGTCAAGGTCAGGCATAAAGCTCACGGCATTATGTTTAGGAAAACAAAGCACCTAGATTATTTCTTCTCAAATAAGTAGAGTTAATAGTGCAGTTAGCAAGAGCAAAGAACTTCATTCTCCTTTATCAAAAGAAATGCTTTTAAATTTCACGTAATGATACCCTTAACTACGGTGATGTTTACCTTCAAAGCAAAACTAATGGGATTTGCAAGAATGAGTATTGCTCCTAGTACAACTTGGCCGTAACATCCAAAAAATACTCACGACTCAGGTTTGAGAGTCAGGTGCTTAGAATGAAACCAGCTGCAGAATGATGTTCTTTTAATATCGTCAAAGCATTGAATGTTGGGTGACAAGCACCTTACAAATGCAATTTATGATTTCAAAGAATGACGAGTCTCATCACAACTTGCTTCTAGTAAGCCACGAAGTGGCATGATTTGGGAGATTGAAAACAAAACAAAAAACCCCAAAAGCCAACCTTGTGGAAATGTGGAAGGAGAATGGTTGGAGAAGTTGTACAACTTTAATTAAGGTGTCATCTTTTCAAATAGTTCTGTAAAAAAAATCCAATGATGTTAAATTATTCTCATGAAAAACATTTCGTATCTCTAACCTTCTACCTGTATTTCCACATCTGTTCCTTCACTGCAATCGGAACCCTGGTGGCTTCCTTTAGACAAATATAGAGTAAAAAAACATACCGTAATAAAAATACAAAAGGAACTTCTAACATCAACCATTCAAAGCCAGGATTTTCGTAAGCGAAAAATACAGAACTATAATGTTCACGTGAACAATATACTCAATTTCTGAACCTTAAAAATTCATGACAGCAGGAGCACTCTGACCTTATAAAGAAAATCAGAGCTTGAAATGCAGATCAGTATTTTCTAATGTTTGCAAATGGGCAAAACCGTATTTTTAATACAAACTGTAAGAAGCTGGAAAAATTGTACAAGGTTGGAATATATTTATTTCAGATATTGTTCAGACCCAGTAAGCTTCTCCTTCGACTAAACACAGACTTTCCATATACCTTGTTCTGTATATACCCATTCACCTCACACACAACTGAAAGAAACGATCGAGTTGTATTCATAATACATAAGCAGACGTTTCTTAAACTTTATAAGCAATTACAAAACAAGCTGAATTTCATGAGAAACACAGACTCACACGTTCACAAATTACTACTGCTTTAGAGTGATCAACCTGCTGTTCCTTTTTGAATTTAGAAAAGAAAGGAGATTCCCTTCTATACATCTCTCTACTTGGACACCGGAAAATTAAGGCAACTGAAATTTTCAATTCTGTGGAAGTTTAAGTTCCAATACCCTAACTCTTACTTCATATCAAGGATGCAGAGCCCTGAAAAGTAAAACTCACACATTCAATGTCCAAAACAGATGCGAGAAAAATACAATTAAAAGACCTACCTGTGTAACTTTTTGCAAGAGCAATTTTTTCATCCATCTCTGATGTTTCGGAAGGGCCTGCTTGGGAACAAAAAGAACAGCTTTTAAATTGTGTCTTACAACAAGCACATTTTTCCAGTCCGTAGAGGAATTTGCCAAATAACTCTTAACTTCACCTATCATATGCTCGTTTCATACTTTCTGTAATGTTGAACTTAGGAACGGGGTGAAATCTTAAAAATCTATAAATCCTTACTCATCCAGTTCAACAGAATAAAGATGTTGAGGGGCTAATGGCAGGGGTGTGCCTTTCTCGGACTACTGAGCAGTCAGGGACTCAGGCAGATTAGCAGGTTTTCAATTTTTTTGTGTTAATAAACGAATTTTAAAACTTTAAATGTTGATGGTGCTACCCTTTTTCAATGATTTTTTTAATCAGCTAAATCTTTTTCCTGTTTGTTAAAATTTGTATTCCTAAGGAGTCTTTTTTGACTTTAAAATTTCTACCGGGACTAAACAGGCAAATTCAGAGAGATTAAAATCATTTACGACTCTTCAAGGTTGTTTGCTTTTCATCGCATCAGCTCTTGGATGGCTATACCCGGCCTGCTTTAAAACGGCGAAAGCAGCACGCAAACGACGCTTAAAAGATTAAATTAACACCCCTAAAATCCTACTGCTTAATGCTTTGGCACTCCTGCAGTTACACCGAAAGAGGGAACCGCGTACAGCACCAACGGCCTCAGGCTGAGCAAGAGCTCAGCTGTTCCACAGAAGCAGGCCCGTTTTACACACCCACGCCACGTGGGGCAGACGAGAACGTGTGGCACTAACCGGAACTGCAGGATTTGGACTAATTGTTCTGCGTAAACGGAATCGTTTCTGTATTCATTTGCGAAAGCAATGTGCAGATCATACAGCTCCCCAGAAATTACGGCTGCTTAGAGGTAGGTTTAAAAGTGGATCAACAGCGAATGTTAATAGCCGCGCAATAGAAAAAGCTACTGTCAACTAATAAGGCAAGTAAAATATTTTAAAGTCATTTCATACACACAGCAGGTAAGAAAAGATAGAAGGGACCGTTGTCACAATCAGACTTAATGAGTACTGCAGTAAACTGAAACTACATATACATCAAATGCTATGACTTATTCAAGAAAACTAATATTTAGGGATTAAACTTTTAAAAGAAAAACATGTTTAGCAGGTGGTTACGATAACGTTTGGTTGAGGGTTCTGCCGAATCCGATTGCTCAGATTTTCAAAGGGTTTTCAAGGAACGGGATTTCGGGCGAGGAACCGGTACCAGGTCCTTTGTTTAACACGCGTTTCTTTCAGTAAGTGCTGCTTTAACCCGCTGCCGCCACTTCTCCTCTGCTGAGGTTTTTTCCTCTCTGTCTAACTCGGAGGAGCTCCCCGCTTTGGTTCAAAACACAGCTCCAGAAAGAGTGGTGCTGGCAGAGCCGAGGCCGACGTCCAAAACCGGGAAAAAGCCGGGGGAGGAAAAGCAGCAAGGCAGAAGCCAGAGACGCCGGCGGGGCCCCAGGCGGCACGAGAAGGAATTCTCATCCAAAGAGCGTGGTTTGCAACTGTTGTGGGTGAGTGGGGATGGAGCACAGCCTCCCTGGTGTGCTGGAAAACGTCTCCGTGGACTAAATTTGCTTTTATTTACAGAAGCGTATTCAAAAGTATCATTTCCTAAGAACTCTTCTGAACATGCCGGTCTTGTTCAATATCTTTATAGATGA
>NW_010522610.1:0-11451 GCF_000687285.1 Phaethon lepturus
TCCTCCTTGCTACCCTTTTTAAAAATGGGTACAGTGTTTCCCTTTTTCCAGTCTCCAAGGACTTCACATGACTGCCAAGACTTTTCCAATATCATGGAGAGTGATTTGGCGATTACATCAGCAAATTCCCTCAGGACTCTGGGTTGTATCACGTCAGGTCCCATAGACTTGTGCATGTTCAGGTTCCTCAGGTGGTCTCAAACCTGATCTTCTTTTACAGTGGGAGGGACTTTGCTCCTCTAGTCCCTGTCCTACAGGCCATCCCCTCGAGAGGTGTGGGAAGAGAGACTGCCAGTGAAGACTGAGGCAAAGAAGTTGTTGAGTACCTCAGCCTTCTCCTCACCTGTTGTTGCCAGTTTCTTGCTCATCAAGGGAGTCAGCTTTCTTTGACCTTCCTTTTCTGGCTGACATATCTGTAGAAGCCCTGCTTATTATTCATTGCATCCCATGCCAAGTTCAGCTCTAGCCGTGCCTTGGCCCTCCTGACCCCATCCCTACACAACCAGGCAGCATCCCTGTGCTCTTCCCAGGATACCTGTCCCTGCTTCCACTGCCTGTGCATTTCCTTCTTGCCCTTTAATTTGACCAGCAGATCTCCACTCAGCCATGCTGGCCTCTTGCCTTCCTTTCCCAGTTTCTTACGCCTGGGGATCGAGACCTCTTGCACTCTATGGAAAGCATCCTTAAAGATCTGCCAGCTCTGTTCTGCTCCCTTGTCCCTGAGGGCAGTTTCCCAGGGGGTCCTATTAACTAACTCCCTGAAGAGCTGGAAGTTTGCATTCCTAAAATTCAGGGTCCTGACTTTACTCTTCGCCTGCCCCATATCCCTCAGGACTGCGAACTCCACCAGTGCATGATCACTGCAGCCCAGGCTGCCTCCAATCTTGACGTCATCCATTAGCTCACTTGTGTTGGTCACCAACAGGTCCAGTGCCACATCCCCTCTGGTAGGGCTGTCTATTACCTGGCACAGGCAGTTACCCTCCATGCACTCCAGGAGTCTCCTGGATTGCCTACAGCTCACCCTGCTACTTTTCCAGCATCCTGGATGACTTTTCTTTGCTCCATTAAATACAGACAATTCTTAAGAAAGATTCAACATCTATCCTGAAGCAGACTTTTGTCCTATTACTCAGTTCTTAATGAGTGGTAACATCACCAAGGAGGAATGAATATATGGTTGCCAGTGAAAGTAACCTGTTCACAGGAGTAGAGCAAGCAGGCGTAGAAGTGAGAGCCACAATCACCAAGTCTGCTGCCTTGCTGTCACAGAAAACTGTGTCATTTAAAGACAGGTGTGCAGTGCAGCAAAGGGGGCACAGTCCTGCCGACGGTTTTACTTATGTCAGTGGGTTAGAAAGCTGGACTGTTCTCCAGTGCACTTGCTGTCATCAAGAAATGTAGTTAAAATATTTGCCACAGTGGCTACTGCTGCAGTATATTCTTGCAGAAGCAGAGGTTGCACCTTAACCTTTTTTGTTTCACAACATGGGCAAAGACAGCAAGCCAAACTCTCCAGGGCTTTCCTCCCAGTGACTTCTTCCTTTCTGGCACACCAAGTCCCAGCCTTATGTTGGCTCTAGGCCTTCATTCCTAAACAGCAACATCCAAGTTTGCCTACCCAGAGCAGGCTCAGCTCAGCAGGTGACCTCAGGCAGCCTCCACATGAGCTTTTCACGTTGTAGGCGCATACTTGGTTTCAATACTAAGTACCAACACATATTCGCTGGTCCTGCTGCTGCTACTGGGAGCCATTGCAGGCAAAACAACCTTGCCTTGTGCAACTTTTACTTAATTTAATCTTTTTGACACAATAACACAATTATCGTGTTTAATTAACACAAACTTCTGATCACTGGTTTTGATATTGAAAAGAAAAAAAAAAAAAGAATGCAATCAAATATTTAAATAAACAACTTTTCTTTCCCAGGCTCAACTTCAGTCAAACAATTCTTCTCTCCCATCCTCATGACAAATTCCCTTATTTTTGCTATGGTTACACTCATTCCTTCCCAACCCCTTCTGTGAAGAGAGAGGCAGCGCAGGAGGTTTGGGGTTGTGTGAGCGATGGTTTCCACCTGCTGCTCTATGCATATTGGTTTCTTTCTGCTAATTTCTGCTTCTTACTGGCTTTCCTCTACTTTGTGGGTCACCAACGGCTGCAGTCCCTCAGGGGTGTCCTTGCCCTGGCATTTCTCAACCCAGTGCCAGAGCTGGTTGGACCCAATATGAGCATCCGGGGCAGTTCCCAGCCTCCTCCCACACAGGACACCTGCAGATCCTGCTACCCAAACCTGCCAGTTATTCTCAGCAGAGGTGGTTGTTCCAGAACAGCATGCTCCTAAGGAGTACATTTTTGCTTCTCCTTTTGTCCTGGCTTTGTTAATGTCTAATTCGTTCCTCTACCAACATCACCCTTTAGCTTTACTGGTTATCCACCCTCCCAGGTGTTCACCTGGGACTAGAACCAAATGAAAGAGAAGGAAATTTCCAGCAAACCCCAAACATTGGGTTTTGGCCAGATCTCAGTGTTACAGGCTTTTTTAAGTGTTCACACACAGTGGTATCTGAGTTGCTAGCCATTTTCTATGTCTGATATTTAAAGTAGTTATTTATGGTAACTGTATGGTAACAGCTTACTAAGGCTGGCCTTTAATGAACTGGTAGGGAGGCCCCAGTGGAGAATACTGCAATAATTAAATGGTTTTAAGAACAAGTACTTATGATAGAGGGATCTCCAATAAGAACACGTTGTTCACAGAATCCTTGCGGACTGATATAAATTGATGGAAATATTATCAAAGCTAAAATCTGAAAAAGAAAATTCCCAAACGAGCAGATTACATAAAAACATGTCTTTCTGAAAACAGTATGCTGACAGAAACAACCCATGGAATGCCATGCCATTTCTTCTTCCATTCTTTCAGCTTTTAAAAGATATGTATTTACATATTCTGCCTTTTACCAGTGATTTCTTATACACACTGAAAATAAGACACAACTTACGTGTCCTTGTCTGCCTTGTCTTTGCTTCTGTATTTCATTTTGCCATTGTGTTTGAAGTGTAATAATATACACTGGCATAGATTGTGTTTTCTGTTACTTGTGATTATTCACCAAATCATTCTGGAGTGTTCTTTGGTTTTTTTCTAATTATTGGGTTTGATCTGTGCTTGGGGAATACAGCATTCTTTGCTGTGCTGTTCTGAAAATAATTGCATTTGCAGTGATTGTTTTCTAATAACAGTTCTGTAAAATAAGTGCTTTGGGGCCAAATCCAGCTTTACTTGTGAGAACAAAAGAATTTTGCCTGAATAATAATTGAGTGAGGGCTTTGTGTGTTGGGTCATTATTTGTAAAATATTTAGACAGCCCATGACAGCTACTGCATACCTTAAGTACAATAAAGAACAACCATCATGTCAAAACAAAGCTATTATAACATTATCATCCAATTTGGGCAGCATAGTGCCTTGGTTTGGACATGAGGCTTTCACAGATATTCATGAGGGCTGATGGCTCAGAGAGGGGAAGAGATATCTAGAATAAATACCACTGCGTAAGATATGCCTTTTTTTTTTTTTTTTTCCTTCTGTAGTCACAGCCCTATTTGATTGAGGGCTAAGTTGTGACGCTTTCAACAACACTGCAGAACTACTTACTTTCCCCAAAGTATTCTCATTTGGTTTATACTGGGAAGATTCAGGCTCATAGAAAGCTAATGAGAAAGAATGGGAGTATTTTAACTGGGTCTTCAGGAATTATTTGGGTTTTGAATAATACCCAGTGATTATGCGGTATTCAAGGTATTCCACAGGTTGATGCTTAGGTATCTTGCAGTGCTCCTCTTCCTGACATTCATTTCCAGCACAGTTCATAGCAGTTTAGTCAAAGGCTTTCCACTGATATAAGTGGTGGGTCTGAGCAAGTAAATCCTGCATAGGAGGACAAAGACACTATCATCCTTCAGCTCCTTTTTATTCTTATACTACAATTAATGTTCAAAGTAATATTTTCCATGCTGTAGTCTTAGTTTTTAATTTACACTTTGTGGAATATTGAATATTGTGAGACATACTTTTTCCAGATTTTCTTTTCTTAGCTGCATAAATCTAACACACAGACTCTGTCCTTAATAATTTATGCCATTCCAGTGCACCAGTGTAATTCTTCTAATATACCCTGTGGGTTTAATTCTTGTTTTCTATATTTCAACTGTAAGAGTACAGGTTAAGAACTTTAAAAAGCTGCTTCAAGAAATAGTTTTTGATTCTGTGAGAAGCCAAAAATAAAGTATTATATTGAGTGTTACATCTGGAGAATTATCATTCTGGAGAATTATTGTGACATGCTGTAAAATAAATGAAATAAATAAGTAAAGACCAAATATCCAGGGTTTGAATACAGGAAATAAACACCATGCAAACAGAGCTGCCAGGGCTCAGTTCGTCAGGTAGTGTCAATTAGTCTGGACGACTACAGTTATTTAATTCTGCCCCATGTGGAGACAGACTCTCCTAGGCAGTCATCATCAAATTAACATGCACACCTGTACTTATACAATAAATAAGTTACATCTGCACATTACATTGCAGTTTGAGTGCAATTGTAATAGCTGTTGGGTGATTCTTAGACACTTCAGTGACAAACTCATTCTGAATGCAATTCATTGATCATTACTCTGACATCTACTATCTGATCTGCCTGCACATCCAAAATTCAGAGATATCATATTACATGGATTAATGTGTCGTCAGCACTGTTTATTAAGGTGTGGTGCCTTGCTCAATTATCAGAAACCCAGAAAGTACTATAGCTTAGTACATCATTAAGGTTTATTGTTAACCATATTCTGCATCTTTTCCTCTCCCCCCTTATAAATCTGGCCACTCCCTTTATTTTTTCTACTGCCTTTTACATGTGCTTTTCTCACTCTTGCTCACTTCAAAAATCTATTTTTCCTTCAGCTAGCAGGGAGTTATAGTCTGTAATGACAGAGCTGCTGCTTTTGATACCTTTAATAAGGTAACTGATTCATGTTCATGGCTCTTCTACAAAAAGAAAGAGGACAGAATATATACCAACTTTTAAGATAAACAATTAAATGCTTAGGTATGCCTCACTCAAGTAAATCTTCTGCTGACATAATTTGCTATGAAATAGATCAACCAAACACAGAGGAAGAATATAAGGGCTGGATTCAACGTTACCTGCTTGTCCTGGCATCACTTATTAGTGCAGCTTCAGAGCCTTGCTGATGCTCACCTATTGATACTCACCAACCTGTTGGGTTTGGGCCCCAGTCATTGTGAAATACGATTGTAAATTCCTTTAACTGGGGCCAAGGCCTTCTTTGGCTCCTCTGGCCTTTTGTAATCAGTCCTGCATGGAGCTGAGATCATAAACTCAGCCTTTTTTAGCTCCCAACTCCAGTCATAAGTCCTGGAGAACCCCCAGGATTAAAAGCATCCTTCTTTTACTGCCTCCTCCCCTGTTTTATAGCTTATCCTATCAAGAGAGGCTTAAGTCACATAATACAGAGAATTTGTAATAACTTCTAAGGTGTTTGTTCTTCAATTTAGATAAAGCAAGAGATGTAAAGGTCAATCAAAATAACAAAGTTCTGTGTACCTTTGCCTCAAATTCCTTACTATTTTGGAACACTCCCTGGGTTACTGTGGGAGTAATTTGTAGTGTCAGTCTTTCCTCAAAGAGAAGTGCCTGATGGGGGGTATTTCCCTTCTCTGAGGAGTTATACCTTTCCTCATATGTATCCCTGAGCTTAAAAACAGCTCAGTACATGAGTACTTCTGTAGCAGAATATATGAGGGTACAAACTCCTCCTTTGTTGAAGAGGGATCTGGTCTGAATAGCATAATATTGAAGTGTAACAATACTCTATTGTCAGCAATGCCTAAGTGTAAACGTATCTCCTCAAATCTCTTGCATCCTGCAAAACAATATGAAAAGTTTCAGCTCTATACTCAAAATGGTCTTAAGAAACAAAACAGGGTTTGAAATTGGAAGAAATATTGAGAAACACACTAACCTACCGGATGACTTATACTGAAAGATACTGAAGAAGCAAACATGCACTTTCATGTACCTCAACAAAAAGCTAAAATACACTGTTGATGAAATTTTGCCTTTTTGTTGTTGTTGTTTAATATTGTAATATATTCTGCAAATATTTCTAGTAGGTTTTGACCATCTCTCTACCTGGTCAATTACTGTTCACTGAATAATTTATTCAAAGATTAATGGCAAAACAGATCAAATAAATTATGTGATTAATATTTTTTTCAGTGTAGTCCACTGGCCCTAAAACCTATTACAGGCTTTCATTTATAATATATATGGTTCTCTATATAATAATTTAACAAACACTGTGAATTACAGAGCTACGATTTTATCAAAGGCTTGTGGGGACATCATAAACCTCAAAAATGAGTCTCAAGCAGTTAGGAGAGACACAGGTATTTCAAAATGGAGTGATAGCCCCATAACTCAAAGCGCACTTGCATTTTAACTCATACTGGGATTTGGTGTAAGAGAAAATCTTCCCTTTTTTTCACTATGTCCCCTTAACCCTTCTCTTTCTACTTCAGTCCCCCTCTGCATAACCACTTCTGTTCCTCCCAGTCCTGGCATTACTCCCACCTAGCTCCGACTTTATCTTCTCAGCAGCCATCAACGTGCATCGGGATTGAGTTAAGCTCCATCTAAGAAAAATGCTCCATTCCTTGCTCATAAAGCAGAGGATTTGTCAGCCGACGAGACAATGACGCACCTGAGCGCCAGCAGTACTCAAGGGACTTGGAGACCACCTGGGGGTTGGATGCCTGAGTGACCCTATTGTCTTGCCTCTTTCCATGTCCCTTTCACACGCTGTGCACATATTAGATTCCCAATATTATTTACTCATGTGCTCTCTTAATAGAGAAAACGGGGATAAACTTTTATCCCCCACCCCTCACACTGGCAGTTGTTTTTCAGTAGGTTTGACTGATTTTATCTTCGGCTAATAAACATATGATTTTAAAAATTGAAGGTAGCTGGTATTTTGCTGTTGTTCAAAAAAGTTGATTTTCTCCTCTCTAAATAATTGTAGGTTTATGAACTCCCATCACTTTACTCTAACTGCTCAGGAAACATTACCAATCTCAGGTTTTAAGTGTTTACGTTGTCACTGTCCTGATAGAATTGTAAACAAAGATTGGAAAGGAAATCCTGTGCCTTGAAGCATACTAGCTTAAAAAGAGAACTCAGTTCCACCACATAAAGTACACCTGTCTTGAACACATCAAGAAAAGTACTTTGACATCACTGACTTCTGAAAAATTGCACTAGACCCCTCCTCCCCTATCCCTGTGTGTTTTTTAAAAAGTGTGTTCAATACTATTTTGTGGATGGAAAATCTGAGGCACAAAATTGAGAATGAATATGCCCAGATTTTAGAAGTTGTGTTTGACACTCCGTAATTTTCCTCCTCCTGTCCCTTTTCACTAGTCTTTAAATCCCATGGTTGCTTCAGCCTCTTTTTTCTTGCAGACAGGCCAAACATGTTGGGGAATCAACATGTGGTGTCTTGACCACAAGTGCAGTGTCCTAGGCACAGAAGACATTTCTTCCCAAACTTAAAAAGTCACTTCAATTTTCCTTCAAAAGAGACGACTATCTAGAGGTCAGAACTGCCAGAACAGTTTAATTCTGTTTAGAAAATGTGTTCTTTGTACATTGAGTTTAACCACTCAATAGCTGGAGTACTTCAGATAATATGATGTGATTGCTTCCCATGTTTTTTGTTGAGTTCATTTCATAAAAGATTGTACATAGTGCTGTTACTTTGAGAGTGTGTTAAGTTGGCAAAAATAGTGTCTCAGGTTTCTCTCCTTCATAGATTTCTAGTTAGGAGAATTCCTCTTCTAATTAGCAGATTTTAGCAGTGCTCAAGCTCCTGTCAGAGAGTGGCAGACTCTTAATATGGCTCAGCTTCCAGAGTAATAAAATTACTGTCTCTAATGAAGTTTATCTTCTCTTTCATTCTTCAGTATTCCCATTTTGTTTGCAGTATTGACTGCTTGGAAAGTGGCAGACGTTTTCCTCTTGCTTATTCTTAAGGAATGATACATTTCCTTTAAAAAATCCGAGCTCTGTCTAAGCATTTGCCAGTGTTGGTAAATGTAAAGATAAAACAGCTTTGAGTGATGAAGCTGTCTGAGTTTGAGAGAGAGTGATGTTCTGATCTAAGCTGGACCTACATTGAATGGTTTGAACCAGGTGACCTCTCAAGGTCTTTTCCAAACTGAGCTGCTCTGTGAGTCTATGATTCCCTTTCTTACTAGGAAAGCTGATTCCTCTCAATGACAGCACTCATCTTGAAGCTGGTTCCTGGGAGTGTATGAACTCAACTCTTTTCATTGCAGATGAAGCTCACAGGCACTGCACTGCTCTGCTTTGGAAATACATAAAAAGCAGATTACTCCATTGATTAAACATGTTTTGTACCACTGGTACAAGACAATATGAAAAAGGTTCCTTGTGTTTGTGATATCAAAGATTAAATGAACACTGCACCATTTTCTGAAGAATGAGATCCAGTAAACTGAACAGTAGCAATACTGACTTGAAAGGACGAGAAGATGTATCTGTCTGTCATAGGGTTCTGGTAGCATTTTGTCAGTTCTTCTATCCTGCCTTTTCTCTGTCACAGCAGAAAAGACTTTAGAGTGGAAAACTACAGTGAACAGATTTACAAGCTCTGAATGACAATATTGGGTCTTATGACTACAATACACTCCAGGATCAATATTCCCACCTTTAGTAATTTGTGGTGGTTGAAATTTTTAAAAATCGTCAGAAAGAAGTGTGTTGTGCTTTGTGATATCAAAGGTCATCAGCACCATGCACTGTGAGAGGAGGTTCCAGCTGCAAACGTGTGAACTTTAGTTCTTCTGAAGCTATTTTATCTTCTAACAAAGTCTTGGTCCCTTTATGTCCCTTTGCTCAGCTTTTTTTAATCCCCTTTCCTGTCATATGAAATGCAGTTTCACAAGCTGACTGACAGCAAACGTTGAATCCTAAGGCTCTTCCACCCAGAAAGACAAAAATAAAGAACATTCACCCCAAAAGCCCTTAAACTGCCACAAAAAGATTTTGACTGTGGCAGCTGTCTCTTATCTATTGTACTTTTAAAATAATATGCCAAGTTATTTTCTTAAAAGGGTAAGAAAGCTCTCAGGCATTTTAACCTTCTTGCCAAGGTAATGTCTGTTGCCATTACTGGATGTTTTGAGTGAAATCATACGTACGATCCAGCAGTGGATGGGACACTTGAGAGAAGGCCAGGATTACAGGGCTGACTGTCCCTGTAAACCTTCACCGTGGCTTCTGGCAAGGCAATGCTGCCCGGCTTGTCTAAACACCAAGAGCTACAGTGCAGGGGTTGAATCATAATATATCTCTTGATAAAAACAAGGGGGCTCCAGTTTTGATGAGAGCCGTGGAACATTGCTGTTACCATTAAATCATGTTAATAACATTGTCAGAAATCAGGCACACATTCACTGGCAAAACCCCTGAACAAAACTAAGTCCAAAAATAATCCCCAAAATATTTAAGCCTTAACAGCATTCCAGGTTGAAGAATTTAGGAACCGAAAGAGCTATTTCTTCTAATAAAGCTATACAGTGGCATATAAATCAAGACTCACTGATAAATTAAGAGAATTGGACATGTGTGTATAACTAGACTCCTCACAGCCCCTTCTCAAGACCAGAGTGGCCAGCCATCCACGTTAGGAACTCACAAACCTGGGTTAAAAGGTTGCCTCAGTCCAAGACCCAGAGAGCTCTTACGGGACAGAGCTGCAGTTTCTCTCAACTCCTTAGAAAGTCCCTTAACTTTTGCTCATGAGGACAAGAAAAAGTGTTGTCTGCCACAACCACCAGATTTCTTAAACTGAGCTGCTCCTAAACACAATACAAACATTGTCAGGCTGAGTGCAGGGATATGCTGAAAGCACCTGGCCATGGAGTCCTCAAGCTCTTATTTCTTCTTGGAAATGTAGTCACAGGTTAGGGATAGAACATATAGAGCCTTGAGGGAAAGGGCAATGTCTTCAGAGGCAGGAAGAGAAAGGAGCTATTGAACCATGAATCTGCAGACACCAAAGAAATGACTCCAAGGGATTATTACTTAGAAGTTCATTGTCACAGGCTGTAACCTGGTCCAACAGCATTAAACAGCATGGTCACAGCTGATTCCTCAAATCAGTCTAATGGGAGCAGACAGCAGTAAAGCTATATGACTATGATGCTTTCTGAGTATGGATCCAAGTAGGGAGCAAAGAGAAGGAGCAAAAGTGTGACATTTGCATAAACACTAAATTAGAAAAAATGGTAAATATTAAGCTGGATCCCTACAAAGGAAGTAAAACAGTAATTTAAAAGATTTGTGGTTCCGTTAAGAACCCTGAAAATTACTCTATTAATGTTAAATTGGGGTGAAAATAGATCTCATACATAGTAATGAAGCTGAAGTTTAGCCTGTAGAGTTAAATGGGCAAGCCCGTCATTTCGTGTTAGTGTGGGCGGAAATCAGGAGGGACAAAGGACGGACAGGCAAAACGATAGCGTTGGCAGACAAAAGCTGTAGCAAGCTGTTCACCAGAAATCCAGTCTCTGCTGAGCAAAATCATCATCGGCTTTCTCTGAAAAGCTCACAGATTCCCTGCCTTTCACCTTTTGGCTGGGATGAAAGACATACTGGCCAGCTGCCAACCTCTGATTCGAGTGTTTTATCTAGGAGTGCGATAGCGATTCAGCCAGAGAGAGACAAGGTTTTTGTGTGGATCCAGAAGAGCATCTTTAGATTTTTCCTGGAGATTTCTCAGCTGACCCTAACTAATCTCTTCTTGCTGGATTTGCACCCCTAGAAACCTTTCTTTGAAGAAAGTTTTCTCACCAGAGGAAACGGTCCAGACTGTCACAGATTTGAGAGAAAGTCACTGAAGGGGAAAAAACAGTCTTTGCTGACCAATGGAAATTGATGAAAGCTTCTCTAGAGCCTTATAATGACATGTCTTCTTAGCGCAGCAATGCACGCAGCATACAGGGCCAAATCTGGCCATCCTCAACAAGGGCTCCCTGGAGAACGTGGAGGGTTTGGCTGCATGTTTGGCTGGGCTTTTCCTATTCCTCTCAGCCTCTTCTGATGCCCAGGGCCAGTGTTTGGTTGGGATAAGAAGAGACAACCGATTTTCACCACAGAGAATGACCCCTGATGGTGGATCATAACAAAATAGTCCTCGAGTGACAGGCTTGGGCCATGTCAGTGCTGTGTGGCAGTAGGAAGTGCCAGTGATGTGCTATACGAACCAGCAACAAGGGCAGAGGGGCCAAAAGGAGGCAAACACTGCCTCTTACCCATGCCTGAGGACAAAGGGAAAGA
>NW_010522610.1:11482-20890 GCF_000687285.1 Phaethon lepturus
GGCTAAGAGGGGCCTGGGAATAAGTGCCTGATGTTTGAAAGCACTTCGTTTTACTCCATGCTTTTAATCCTGAGGGGAGGGGTGGGAGTTGCGCTCCTTGACTTCTGCTTTTGCTTTGAACTTTTTCTCAAACCGCAGTGTGAGTTGGAAATGCTGAAGCTCAGATGTTTTTGCATGAAGGAGAAGACACCCTCCTCCCCTGCTCCAGTTTTACACATTCTGTACACAAAGCCTCTGACTAAATGTCTATAAATCTGGGGCTAGTGTCTCTACACATTTCCTAACTCCCACAAATCATCAGTGGAGCAAAACCCAGCGAGCACTGAGCTTCAGAAGCGCTATTTTCCATTGCTCCACTGACTTGGTAAACAACCATCTGCAGCAGGCTAACTGCAGACTTTTTCCGGCACATTGAGGAGAAAAGAGTTCCTCCCAAAATAGCCACCGTTTCTCTACATGATATATTTTGATTTGTCTTGGAGCCAGTTCCTACCTATTCTCTACTTTGTGTAGGCAAATACATCTGTACAGACAGTGTTTAACCACTGACTGGTCAGATTGTGCAGAATTTTGCATCCCTTCGTACAAAACTCTGTCTTTACTCTTCCTTCACCTGCCTCTCCTCAATTACCTGCAGTACAAGGTCAGATGAAATCATAAAACACCACAACTGAATAAATCTACTGTTCATGTGGCAAAACATCCAAACTTGGGTTTTGAGTCAATATAGAGCACGTCTTATGTTAAGCAATTAATTTGATTATTCATCTTATGTTATCATCCTGATCTGGGCATCTGAACAAGTTATATAATTTATTAAAAGTTGTTTTCCTTCCAGACCTCATGCCTCATTCCTACACTTGTACCGATGTGCTGTATTTTCCTGACCTTGTATTTAGAAATGACAAAATATGAATATTAAATTTGTATGACCTTTACTATCCCCAAACACAAATTAGGCTCATGTTCTTTGAACTGGCATTTGAAACGAGTTATTCAGTCCACACTGACAACTGTGTAGGGGAGCAATAAGGCAACAGTGCAACATTGATGTAAAAATAAGCATAATAACCTTCTTAAAAAACGTTTCAGATAAAAAGAGCAGATAGCAACTCAGTCTCCTTGAGATCATGGTTTAGGTTTTTGTACTCCCTGAAGTGGTGTTTGTGAACCATAATCCCCTGTCTTTGTTTTCCAGTCCAAGAGGGATGTATAATAAGAGAAAATAAGAGGTCAGCAAACAGGAAAGCACCCCCCCAGAAACCGCTAAATACATGTAATTATATGCATGCATGCCAGCAAAGCTTTGGATTTGTTTTAAATACCCAAATGAAAGCTGCTGGAGGGAGAATGTGTGTGTGTGTTCATGCTGTCTCTCAACAAGGAAGGTGTATAGCGACACTATAATTCTGCAGCTTTCAGGTTAGTAGACGTCTCTTGCAGCTTTTCATGATGTTCATGTAATTCACTGACCTTTCAGGTACTAGCCTCAGTTTTTGGTCTTGAATTAAATGTGGTAGGTAAAAAATGTCACAACGATAATTTTAAAAAGATTTCTTTTGCTCATATGACTGTTGTGACAATACTTTTACTAGAGCCATAGGCTGCCACATCTCTTGGATTGAGTAAAAATGTCTCTTATGTCAAAGAGACATTACCTTCTCACTACCTTCTCACTACCTTGCCATTCCATGACAACTTTCCTACAGCTACTTGAGAGTTGCCCATCTAAGATCTGTGATTTATCTCTTGTTCTGGCAGAACTCAACCATTTCTCCTCACCTGATTTTCTAAGCAGAGGATACCTGTGCTCTCATATTGGCTGTGAGCCCTTTCATGTTTGTCTTCATCTCCTCTGTAACTGTTGAACTTCGTGGCTGTTTTCAGTCAAAGGGTGGAGAAAGAAGAGAAACCTCAAATATATTAAATTTTTATATCTTTCATGAAATTTAGCTGCAGGAGAGAGGAGAGATGTCTTTGAGATATCCTGACCAAGGAAAGGGACTAAGTGGCACATTCTCGGACAGGGGAAAATCTTTAAGTTAATGAACAAGGCTATATCACTCTCTTTGCTGCAGAAAAGTTCCTACCAGAAGCCCCAGCCCAGCCTGAGACATCAACCTGGATGAGAGGAGGCTTTTTCTTCAGAAAAAATCGAGTCTGGGGAGATTCAGTTTATTACAGAGGAGAACACAGTGTGTTCTCTCAGCATTTTTCTTTCTCTGAGCAATTTTCTTTCTTGTTTTGTTTCCCTTGATTTGAAATTAATCATTCAATCTGTGTCATTTGTCCACGTTAGATTGCACCAGGTTATTTTGTCTGATACATTGGAGAGGGGAAGAAGCGATGGGATGTGACATGCACTTTAACTTGAGTATTATTTGTCTCTACAAGAGTGCGATGAGATGAAACCTTACCCTGGCGTAAAGGATAGTCATTACTTTGTAAGTGCTTACGCAAATGTATTGGAAGATTACATTTGAGAAAAACCTTTTCAGGCTCCACACACATTTTTGGTTTGAGAGCTGAGTTAGTGAGAGCACAGTGACAGATGGGTGGGGATGATGCAAATTTACAAGTTGCAGGCTTGGTGACTGGCTGACATAACACATAATACATGAGAACGCACAATAGGTGAGAACAGGTTCCCAAATTTTACAGTACTTTGGCTAGGGATGAGAACTTATTATGTCAATATCATTAATAATATCATATTATATGATATTATATACTCCAGCTTTATTTACTGGGAAGTCCTCTTGTAGGTTTTTTTAGTTCAGTGTTGCTTATTTTATTGAATGAGACAGAAAGTATTTCTTATCTTAAGAGAGTAATGGGTTTATGTGTTTGGGGAGGGAGGAGGGAGGGGACTGCCCTTTTCTTGGAAAGTGTCAAAATCCCAGGTAGACCACAGGACTCAATATCACCATTCTGTAATGACGGAGAAGTCGTCTTGGAGAAACTGGAGGACAAAGTTAAATGAGTACACATGTATGAAAGCATAAAAACTGACGTTCTCTATTTAACCAGAAATCTGTGGCAGACCTAAGCATGGCAAAAGGAGGTGAATCTGTAGGAGTAGCACAAGTAGGTCTGCACTCTAAGAGTTGTTTGAAAGTCACTTGTAGTGGTATTTGCAGCGTATTACACCATTTACAATATTTTCTCTGAGCATTAATTTTTTTCTAGAGAACTATGAGAGAGTTTCCTTCTGACACTGACTCAAAATTATTAAGATCCTGTTAGCAAATGTTACATGTAACAGCCTTGAGGTTTAATGTTGAATAATTTCTAAAAAGCCCTGAAATACAGCAAGGCTGGACGGTGTTCTAACAAAGAGGTATAGTGAGACAGAAATAAAATGGTTAAGCGCAGTGGTAAGTTGTTATACCTATTTTGCCTTATACCTGCACTTTGTGACTTCAGGCCTTAAAATTTCCTGGTAAGTCTCCATAGAATATTCACTTTTCTCCTTGGGAAAGTTTCAGCACTCTAATATTTTCTTTGGCATGTCTCCACCTTGTAAAGGAGGTCTTTTTAATCAAACAGTAAAAAAATTATACCATACAAGAGAGCTGACATGATCCAACCAGAGAACTCTAAATAACAAACACTTGAAGAAGTACTTGCTACAGTCAGGCTCAGATGTGTTTGGAAAAAGCTCTTCATCAACCAAATAATAAAATCCATGATCAGTTCACAGATAATTCTCCAACAGAAAAAGGGTCAAATCTGACAAATGAATTGTTCACAAAGGCCATTTTGATGAGCTACAATTATATGAGTGAAATCCCATCGTCTTTTGTCTCCTGATTGCATGATAGCCCACATAAAAGGAAAAGAACAGGAAGGAGATTAAGTTCTTGCAGTCAGCAAGAGATGTTGTATTGATTCTAAGTTGTTGCTAGGTAAATAATTAAACCATGATTTCGCTGCTGATTTTATTTGTCTGCTATGTGTAAAGGTTACTTAGATGCATCAGTGAAAAATTAATTAATATATTTCTACCACTGCTCCGATAATGGAAATCCATAAAGATGAAATTACTGTAGTGGTTTGAAACCACTCATTAATGATCCATCTCAGCTTCAGAAAAACTCTCCAAAGTCTAATTGTCCTGACAGATCAGACTATCTTTCTTCTTTTTCTTTTTTTAAAGTCTTCATTATAGTTTCTGCAATAAATAGGTATCTGTGAATGGAAGATATAGCTTAATCAGCCAAATTTAATGTGCTGAGTTTCACCAGGGCTATATGCTCACCTGATCTGCTCTTGGTGTCCCCCGTCCCCCCACCCGCTGCCAACAGAACTCTTGCCTGTCTAGCTCAAAAACATTAGCTGGCCGCATACGCTGCGTCGAGGGAAGGGCCGTGCTGAACAAGCTGAGGATAGCGCACGTTGGTTATCAGTGAGATCTGCTGTACCCTTTCCTTTTCCACAACAAAACTTAGCTGCAATATGACATGGTACTACAAACGGAAGGAAAAAGACAAACGGCGGGGAAGGTCTGAATAACGAAGCCTCTGAGTAATTAGCATGGTAATACCTGAAGCATATTCGTACGCACCACATCCGTGCTAATTGCCCATTTACTAGGCTAATTTAACATCGGTTATTTCTGGGTTCATTCCATCACCAGTATATTTCTCTTGTTACTAAGCTACTGTAATTTCAGCATCAACTCTGTTTTGACTTACATACAATTGTAACCCTTCAATATCTACAGGAAACGCACAGTTTGCTCTGAGCTTTTCAGTTTAAATGCCTTATATATAAAAGCTGGGGAATTTGCATTTCAGACCCCAACATGCCTATTTCAGACCCCAACATGCCCATTCCAGACCTACATCTTTCAAAGACCCCTGATATAGAAACTCCTGATCATCACCTGGTTGCCCAATGCAGTTTTGACAGTTTTTTTTCTGTTTTCTGTAGATTTCATACTATTTAATTTCCCCCAAAGTTCAATCTTCACAGAGGTCTCCCAGTCATTAAAGTGATTAGTTTCTTCTGTACATCTGTGGAAAATAAGCAATAGAAAGCATAAATTATATTGTACAGTGTGGAAGAGCACGTCATTTGCAAGGAGATTAACTAATTGATCTGGTAAGTCGTTTCCATTTTTAATGCATGCTTCTGTGATATTTATAGATATCGGTATTTTCCTGCATCACCTACCAGTAGGACTAGAAAAAAAATTGTCATTGAACAGGTTTTGTAGGATACTGAGTTTCATTTTCACTTTCTGGGGAAGATAAATGGTAACCTTAATATTTATGGGAACATGAGACCTTTGTAATGGTTTTGATGACAAAACATTATGCTTTTATTTCAGGCTGTGAACGGAAATCTTAACCATCCTGAAAATTTAAAACCAAGAAGAGGCTGGTGGATTTCTTCGTAGCTCTCTGAGGAAAAGATTAATTACCAAACAGTGTACAAAGGGTGGACTCACTGGGCATCATAACAACTGCTCTGGGGATTTCAGGGCATAAGCAAACATACAGTGCTCCAATGAGATATGAACATGATAGGTTATCTTATTGTTAGTTTTCAGTGTTGGATTCATGCGTGATTGTAGCACTTTTTGCTGTAATCAGTGATAAGTGAGAAGTATCACACATACATACTTAATACTGACTACCTACTAAGAATCGGGATATGTGTTTCTTACTTGCATGCTTAAAACTGAAGAAGAAGTGAAAAGCCCAGAATGGATCAAAGAGATGTATCTAGATAGTTTATTTACATGTCAGGCCAAGTAACATGCCCTCCCAAACACAGAGCCTTGGTACCCTGTGCTGTCCCTGTGCACAGAACCCACAGCCACCAGAAAATCAGGGTGTTTGAGTTTCTGCTAACAGAAACCCATACAAGCTTAGCCACCCACTGACAAGGGGGCCCCAAGTCATCTGCCTGGAAAGCCCAGGGAAGCTAAGTGCCTGGTTCACCCTAAGGTAACTTTTCTATTCATGAGGACAGAGGACAGTGGAGCTTGTTGTAACGCCCATGAGACATAGATGACAGGTGGGTGTTGTCACTGCTTTCCACAAGTCATGTCTAAGACTTGTCAAACCTGCTGGAATTCAAAAGCTACTTACTCCTGTGGTTTCCATATGTAACCAGATGTGAGTTATCCTGTAGGGGTTTAGAGAGCATACCTATCAGACAGGGCCTTAAAACACAGGTGAAGCTGGGACTAGCTTCTTCAGAGGAGACCCCAGACTACTATGAATGTTTCACTGTATTATAACAAATAGAGCAATTTTAACAGAAAAAAATGGAAGGCCCATGCAAAGATGTCCTTTACTTGGCAGTGGAGCACTCTCTTGGCAGCTAGAAGTCACTGCTTGTCAGCTGCACTTTCCACAGGCAGAAGTGTGTAACCAGTCCCAGGTACATGCAAGAGGAACATTCTTAACTCCTCAGCAGAGGAGTACAAGAAGAAATGTCACTGTTACATCACCCAACTGTGTTTTATAAAAAATAAGCGGGTTTTGTGTCTAACTCCAGCTTCAAGAGGTGAATGTTGAAAACAAGGAGATGGGCTTTGTCCTGTGTATCTATCATAGAATCATAGTGTATTCTGGGCTGGAAGGGACCTTTTAAGGTCATCTAGTCTAACACCCCTGCAATGAGCAGGGACATCTTCAACTAGATCAGCTTGCTCAGAGCTCTGTCCAACCTGATCTGGAATGTTGCCAGCAATGGGGCATCTGCCACCCACCCCTCTGGGCAACCTGTGCCAGTGGTTCACCATCCTCCTTGTGAAAAATTTCTTCCTTCTATCTAGTCAAAATCTGCCCTCTTTTAGTTTAAAACCATTACCTCTTGTCCTATTGCAGCAGGCCCTGCTGAAAGGTCTGTCCCCATCTTTCTTAGAAGCCCCCTTGAAGTACTGAAAGACCACAATAAGATCTCCCCAGAGCCTTCTCTTCTCCAGGCTGAACAACCCCAGCTGTCTCAGCCTGTCCTCACAGGAGAGGTGTTCCATCCCTCTGATCATTTTTGTGGCCCTCCTCTGGACTCGTTCCAACAGGTCCATGTCTTTCCTGTGCTGAGGGCTCCAGAGCTGGATGCAGGACTCCAGGTTGGATCTCACCAGAGCAGAGTAGAGGGGCAGAATCACCTCCCTCAACCTGCTGGCCACGCTGCTTTTGATGTTTATCTATGACTTCCTAGTAGTGGTTCCTCATTCAGCAACCTGCTAAATGTGTTACCTCGAAGTAAGGTGTAACAAGTCTATCGGATATTAGGAGGGTGGACAAACCCAGCAGAGAGCAAGATAGTTTGCTGAGAATCATCTTATTCTATTTAATGGATGGTGGGAAGTAGACTAAATTTTCTTAGCTTTATGAAAATCAGTGGACGTTACTTTTAAAAAGAGTCAAAACCTGGATAATCCCCTTGTGTAATTTTCTCAAATGTGTGAAATAGAAAAGTAAGATATGGAAGCAATTAATGCCACAGACAGACATTTTTGAACTATTGTAATATCTGTTCATTTAAATCCTTAGCCCAAGTTTTCCATTGTTTTTTTAATAGCAGCTTCATTTAAGAAAAGCTGATGTTCAGCTCTAAAACGAAAAACTCAGTATAGAATAAGCTTCAAACAAACAAACAAACCTGAAAGGACCAGTTGGCAATTACACCATAAAAAGAGCCTGTAAAGTTCCAACCTTTTCCTGTGTTAACATTATCATCAATATAGCATAAAAATGAGAAATGTAAAGCAATTACTGTAGCAGCAAAAAGGCACAGAGCGATGTATCGGAGAGCCTAGAATCTATCTCTGCATCTGCATACAGCTACCAGAAGTGTCTTGAAATTTGCTCTGAGCATATGGAGGACTTGATCAAAAGCAGAGTATATATTTTACACAACAAGGGGCTTTATACAGATGCACTAAATTTACAAAGGCAACTGAAGGACGTTTCAGACAGACTTGACAGATTACAGGCTGCTTGCTGTTACTGTCACAGTCTCTGTGTAAATCTAGTTTAACAACAAAGGACTGACACCACCCAAGGACAAAACTGAAAAACAATTCAGAGGTGCTGTAAAACTTTTCCCATTACAAATACCAAGGTATCCAAGTACAAAGGTCCTTAAATACAGGGGTTACAGATTGAATCCAAAACGGGGAAAAAGCTAGTCAGGCAAAAAGTCAGATTTTGCATTATACTTTTCATGCGTTGAAATGATGGATACACAGAAACATATGACAGCTGAGATTTTACCCTCTCTTTAAAGCATTTGTTTGTCAGCTCAGAATCACTTGAATGATTTCAGCTATTTTGACTGAAATTTTACAGTAGGGGAAAAGATGAAAAATAAAATAATCTAGTAAAAGTATAACCAATATCAAAGAAGTGACAAGAATGTGAGGCTAAATTGGGCAGGGACTTAAATACCCTGTTCTTGTCATTGACTTGGTTTGAAGTATAAAAGCACATCCAAAAGAGTTTACAACTCCAGTTACTGAAGAATTTTATCTGTCAGATTGCATGAAGGCATGCATGGAGGTGTCTGAACACCTTAGACTTTGTAAGAACTTTAAAAACAAAAAAACGCAAACTTTCTCCTCAGCTACTGAGCTGCACCCTCTCACTTTTACTTTGTCATGGCAGTATTTCTGGAAAGCAGCACTGTGTGTCCTGTGCAGTTGCTTTCCTTCTAAGTGGTGGCCACCACTCCTGAAGTCTGTGACTGAACCCTTCTGCCTTCAAATAGCTCTTCTTTCCCTGGGAATGCCAGTGCCTTTCCTGAGTACTCATCTTTCCGAGGCATGGCTTCTTGAGCAGTGCTTGGCACCCATGGCCAGCCACAGCCTGGCACAGTAAGGTTAGGGAAATATATCTGTTTTCACACCAAAAAGCCTGATTACAAGTCATCCACCATCTCCCACAGCATTCTCCTGGAGAAACTGGAGGCTCGTGGCTTAGACAGGTTTACTCTTCGCTGGGTAAAGAATTGGCTGGATGGCCGAGCCCAGAGAGTTGTGGTGAATGGTGTTAAATCCAGCTGGCGGCCGGTCACAAGCGGTGTTCCCCAGGGCTCGGTTCTGGGGCCGGTCTTGTGCAATATCTTTATCGATGATCTAGATGAGGGGTCAAGTGCTCTCTCAGTAAGTTTGCAGATGACACCAAGTTGGGTGGGAGTGTTGATCTTCTGGAGGGAAGGAGAGCTCTGCAGAGGGATCTGGACAAGTTGGATTGATGGGCCGAGGTCAACTGTATGAGGTTTAACATCAGCATCCTGGCCTGTATCAGAAACAGTGTGGCCAGCAAGAGTAGGGAAGTGATTGTGCCCGTGTACTCAGCACTGGTGAGGACAAACCTCGAATCCTGTGTTCAGTTCTGGGCCCCTCACTACAAGAAGGATGCTGAGGTGCTGGAGCGTGTCCAG
>NW_010522610.1:20976-21664 GCF_000687285.1 Phaethon lepturus
GGCCCCTCACTACAAGAAGGACATTGAGGTGCTGGAGCGTGTCCAGAGAAGGGCAACGAAGCTGGTGAGGGGGCTGGAGCACAAGTCTTATGGGGAACGTCTGAGGGAACTGGGCTTGTTTAGTCTGGAGGAGGCTGAGGGGAGACCTTCTCTCTACAACTACCTGAAAGGGGGTTGTGGCGACGAGGGTGCTGGTTTCTTCTCCCAAGTAACTAGCAATAGGATGAGAGGAAATGGCTTCAAGCTGCGACAGGGGAGGTTTAGATGAGATATTAGGAAAAATTTCTTTAGGGAGAGAGTCGTCAAGCATTGGGACAGGCTGCCCAGGGAGGTGGTGGAGTCACCATCGCTGGAAGTGTTCAAAAATCTTGTGGATGTGGCACTTCAGGACATGGTTTAGTGGGCATGGTGGTTGGACTTGATGATCTTGGAGGTCTTTTCCAACCTTAATGATTCTGTGCTTCTATGATCAGCAGACAGTGGTGCTGATCGAAAGATTTGAGATGCAGTGCCACTGAAGAACCTTACATGTTGGGATCACCCTGCAAGGGCTCGACCTTAAGGAGAAGGAACTGTGGCATTAAGAAGCTGATAAACAGCTGGACATCTGCACGGCTCGGCCTTGAGGAGAAGGAGCTGTGGTAAACAACTAAGAGGAAGCAAAGGAGCGTGTGGACACCTGCAGGCA
>NW_010522610.1:22013-22509 GCF_000687285.1 Phaethon lepturus
GTGGTAACCAACCAGGACGTATTTTGTGGCGCGTGAAAGAGCTGTAACTGCATAAAAAGCGGACACTTGTAGCAATAAAGGTCTTTGGCCTGAACCCCCGCCAGAGCCCGTGCCCTGTTACTCCACAAATGGCACCCGAACAGGGACCTGAATCGTGAGAAGAGAATGACTGGAGGAGTAGCCCAGCTGAACGGTGAAAATAGCAGCGGGACGGAGAGCTGCAGTCCGGACGAATAATCACCAAAGAGGTGAGCAGCTGGGGACGTTAAGTAATGGGGTCACAAATATCTTCGGAAGAAAAAGCAATCCTTTGTATTATAGTAAAAATTTTGAAGAAAAGGGGTATTACTTATGATGAACAAACTTTGCGATTATTGTTAGCATTTTTGAAGAGCCAGGGGCTAGCAGCAGACTCTGCAACCGTTTTTGAGCTAGATACTCGGTGTTTGAGGCAGCCTCCAAAAGGGATCACACGGCTGCGAAAGTGTTAACAACC